>NW_017672960.1:39237-158311 GCF_001879085.1 Nicotiana attenuata
GGGGGGGGGGGGGGAGGCAATTGAAGTTTAAAAGTTGGGCCAGTCCATGAATCAATCCCCAGCCCAGATTAATTAAACCCCCAAACATGTCCAAAAACCATCTGATCCAGCCCAAAATTTCCCCACCCGGTCCAGTCCCTTACCACCTAAAACGACCCCGTTTCGTGGTCATTAGATCAGGACCGTCGAGGTTTCTTGATCGGACGGTCCTGAAGCTAGGGTCTCATTACATTTAAATGTCCAAATGCGACCTACTCCCCCCCCCCCTAGACCCCGTCTCTCACATCTNTTTGAATTTTGTTAGTTTTCCTTTAATTTGTTTTAATTAATTGTGTTAATCATCATTTAGGTTTAATTAGTTTAATTAGGTCCAGGGTTTAATTCAGATTTTTATTTTTAATTTTTGAAAAGAAAAAGAAAAGAAAGGATTAAAAAAAAAGAAATAAAAGAAAAGAAAAACAAAGAGAGATCAGCATTGGGCCAATCTCCTTCAATCTAGTCAAGCCCAAGTCAAAAATCCCCTACCCGTCCAAACAAGCCCCATACCAGCCCAAACCCACGTCCAAACCCGGTCCAGCACCCCCATAACCAAAACGACATCGTTTAATTGGAACGAATCCTAGCCGTCTAGGTTGATTGATCCAACGGCTCAGAAGCCTGGATCGCTTGATATTTATATGTCCTAACGCCCCCCCTACCCCTTCATCTCTCCTCCATCAAAACCCTAGAGACCAGCCTCCTGAGCCGCCGTCTGCCGCCGTCGGAAATCGCCCACGGCGGCGGCGAGTCTCCAATGACCCCCAAAAATTCATCAGAGCTCCCTCTCCCCTTCCTCATGCCCATGACACCATCAGTTCCTCTCAAATCCCACTGGAAATCCCCAAATATCCCAAACCCTAGCCGCTGCCTTTGAATCCTCCGCCATGGTCGGCGGCGCCACCACCCAAACACCACCAAATTAACACCAAACCATCTCCACAACCCCCTTTTCCCTAATCTATAGCTAATAAACCTCGAATCACCTTCAAGATCTTCGAATTTCAAATCACAGTTGAGCCCTAGTTTCAAAAATTTTGGGCTCCAGTTTTGTTAAAGATTTAGGTGTATTGTGATGTTATTCGTGTGTTCTTTACAAGAACCCACGATTAATATCATAGTCCGCCAAAAATCCGAAGAAATTGAAGATTGAGGTCTTTGTCTCCAGATGTTTGATGCCCTGTAGGTGTTTTTCTTTTATTTTTTTCCTTTGATTTAGTTTATTTTCTGTCTTTTCTTTTGTTTTGCTTTTCCAGTATTAATTATTCCTTCCTCTGTCTTCGAAATTTTTATTTTTCTAAATTTCGTAGTGTCAATTGCATACATGTTAGTTTTTTCTTTTAAGTAATTAAGAATACTGTTAATAATTCGTTTCAAATTTCATTAAGTACATCAATTTGGAATTAGTAGGGTTGTTGCCCTAATGGCTTCTGTTTTGTTAAATTCATCTTGCAATTCAGAATTTGGGGTTCATTTGATTGTTTTGGGCTCGAAGGGTATACCCTTAAGCCCAATTTTAGGCTGGTTGCTTAGAAGATTCAACCCCAGGGTCAATTTGACCCATAGCCCATTTAAGTAAGGTAATTTCAGGAGTTTAGGGGGTATATTAGGTAATTCAATCAGGGAATCTTGCAGTAACCACCTAAGAAACCCCTAGAAGCTTCTAGCAAGGGCTTATTTTTAAATTTTGACACTATGACTTGGGTAACAAGTCAGAAAATGAGGGTTTAACTGGCAAAAAATGAAAGTTAGGAGGGACTAGAAGTGCAAGGGAAAACTTGTAAGCCTGCCCTATTTGCTTGCCTATAAAGGCATCCTATACCTGCCTTGAAAGGTAGAGCTAGGAGCTAAGAGCTAAGAAATCCAGAAAAACTTCAAGCGACTAAAAATATCAAAAGGATTACTGTTTCATTGAGTTTTGGAACTTGAACTTTGAGGTTTCTTCGAATTTCTAAAGCAGTTTTCTCATTCACATAGATTTAAAATGGTTTGATGTTGGTTTCTGAAATTTTTTGGGTCAAGCTGTGTTGAAATCACTGTTCTATTGGATTTATAACTGATCCTGTGGGTTCGATTTCCTGAATCTGGGGGTTGTGTTATTGCTGGTGTTGATTGATGGTTTTCACTCTGCTGGTCTCTTAGTTTTCCTTCTTTGTTTCACTCTCCAGGTACACATCCCTGACTTTAGGCATGTATGAATAGCTTGTGAAGTGTTTGTGATGGAGATGTATGAAGATCACGTTCTCTTTTGATTAAATGTTAGATGTTCTTTTTTATTTAGATTACTTCTCAGTTGGTTGTGTTAATTCTTTAGCTCAGCATGGTTAATCTGAAGTGATTGTTTTCTAAGTCTTACATTGGAATTGTAATAGTGTTATTAATAGAGTTACTGACTTCCATGTATTTGATCCTTTAGGCTTTGTTATTGTTAGAAGGGTAAGTTGGTTTTGTATCCCTGGTGTATGTATGAATTCAAATCGTAGGAGTAGGTAGTTTATTACAAAGCTGCTATGGTTGAAATCAAGCATTACATGTGAAGGTTGAAGTCGTTTATTTATTTCTATTGTGGGTTTAATTCTGTTTGAGAATGGCTAAGAGAGGTATTTGGTTAGCAACGTTAATGATTTTAAGTTGACTTGGGTGTTTGTATATGGCTAAATGTGTAGTAGAATCCAGCATGTTTAGCTATACGTAATGTAAAGTTTGGATAAGGCTTAAGTTCAGCAGTCTTTTCCTGTTCAAGTAACTTTTAAATATTCACATACTGCAGATTCTAAAACTATTATTCAGAGCTTCAAAATTTTGTGCACTAGTTAAGTCATCTCTAATTATGAGGAATGAACATTGCTTGTGATGCCTTGGATTCAAACGCCTGCTCTAGGGTGTTAGAGTTTTATTTTGGGCCATCAGGGATTCGATCCCGAATTCCCCTTCTTGGACTGTTTTATTTTAGAAATGGGCTGGCCATTGAAGTTTTGGCCCAAATCTCTTAAGGTCGATGGCCGCCAACCGCAGTGCATCATTGGGTTTAGCTAAAAAGAGGATTGGATATTGTTACCAATTTCAGCTTAATTTTAATCCATAGCATAAAACGCATTATGAATTCCTTTAAGTTTTTTTTAAATTAAGTTAGATCCTATCAAATAGATTGAGGTGCGCCATGCCAAACAAAAATGACAAATTACGTGGCCCTCGCATTAATCTCATAGTCTAGATATAACATGATTCATATTCATAGAAAAACCTTTAGGGCCGTTTAAAACACAATTGTGATAGTGTATACGTCCGCGTACCACAATTACGATTCTAAAAACAAAACTGGAGTATGCGTTCGCGCAACTTCGGCCCAAACTTTCTTAATAATCATGAAGCGTTATTAATTGTGGATACGTTCACGTGACATGATTTTTGACGCGCCAAACAAATGGGTATACGTACGCGTAACCCGTTTCAAGATAATTTTCCTAATTTAAAAGCGGTAAAAGGTAAAAATACATAGGTTCTAAAATCAGGGATTAGACAATTTTAATAAGCCAAGTATGATCAAAGCGACCGTGCTAGAACCACGGAACTCGGGAGTGCCTAACACCTTCTCCCGGGTTAACAGAATTCCTTACCCGAATTTCTGTGTTTTGCGGATATTAAACAGAGTCAAATCTTCTCGATTCGGGATTCTAAACCGGTGACTTGGGACACCATAAATCTCCTAAGTGGCGACTCTGAATTTTTTAAAAATAAATCCTGTTTCGATTGTCACTTCAAGTTGGAAATAACTCCCTTTATTATACCCTTTCCGGGGGTGTAGGAAAAAGGAGGTGTGACAGGTAGCAATGTTCTTTGATTCCTGAATAGCAGTGATTTTGCTTTCCCAAGTCACAGGTAAGACTCTTGTCAAGATTTTCTCAACCTTGTCTTCTTCAAGGATAATTCTCCCAAGAGATTTAAGTTCATTTGTTAGTGTTGTGAACCTTGTGTACATCTCCTGGATAGATTCTCCTTCCTTCATACTAAAATTCTCATATTGAGAATAAAGTAGTGTTCCTCTTGATCTCTTTACTTGAGGAGTTCCTTCATGATCCACTTGTAAAGTGTCCCATATTTCCTTTGCAGTAGTACAGCTTTGAATCCTGCTGTACTCGTCTGGACCCAGTCCACACACAAGCCATTTATTGGCCTTGGCATTCTTCTCCCATTTCTTCAAATCTTCAGCAGTGCAGTTAGCTCTTGTCTTCGGCACATCCACTCCTTCAGCATTCTTCTTTGTAGTTGCTAGAGGACCATCAGTGACTATGTCCCAGAGTTCATAGTCTTCTCCTATGATGTGATCTCTCATCCTGTTCTTCCACCAAGAATAGTACTGGCCATTAAAGAGTGGTGGCCTAGCAGTGGATTACCCTTCCCAGTTTCCAGGTGGTACACTCATTTTGATCTTTTCCTAAGGTGTTAGCCTCTTCAAGGATAACCTGCTTTGATACCAATTGATGTTTTAAGCGTCAATACCACACAAGAGGGGGGGTGATTTGTGTGGTACTCAATTTTTCGCTTAAGTTGTTCATGGAAGGACCTGGTCCTTCTAAGTGTTCCAACTACTACTATTTGCGGAATAATAAATACAGTATATAAAGAACACAGAGATTTTTACGTGGAAAACACCTGGCTCAAAAGGTGAAAAAACCACGGCCTACTACTCAGTAGGATTTTCCCAAACTTCCTCTAAAATCACTGAGCCAAAACAGCATTTACAAAACTCTTTGTAAACCTAAGGATTAAATCTAATCCCGTTGTAGCACACCTGTTGCGACAACTTCAAGTTAGCCATAACTTGAACACTCTAGGTACCTAATGCAATTGCTTCTATGAAAGCTGAAAGGTACAATTTTAAACCACCTACTACAATTGAACTAGAATAAAAGATAGACACAATGCAACTGGTTCTTCTATCTCGTTAAAGTAGCTTCAGGAGTGCACACTTAAATCACACATAAATTGCTTGCAAAATCGCCTTGCTCTTTTGCTCTCAATTTAGTTAAACTTCTGCGTATGTGCAACCTGTAAAAGAGAACAGCACTGTCATTTAATAGGTTAGTAATCAGAGTTTGATTGGGACTCAATTGCTGCACTTCTATCGTAGAAGAGTTCATGATGATCTCAAACTCTAACACTATCTTCATCCTGGATTGTGTTCTCTTCATATAAGGAGACTTTCACTCCTTATCTAATATGCAACCTTTTCGATCAGATCAGGAGATATTGATGCTTGATCAGTAGACCTTATCTCTTTCACGTGCATCTCACATGTATAGATTGATCATGACTGTGCTTCACAAGATGGACCTGGTCCATGACTGAGTTCTTTTGTCAATCTTCAAAACTTCACCTGTTCTTGGGCGAATATCTGTGTTGGGCAAGAATTTCGATTATAATCGTGGAAGTTGCTTATGGTTGAGTTTTGGTTCTAGTTGAGGTCTTTTTTGTGAAGATAAATTTTGAGACAAGTTTGGTTATAGCTGATTCCCTTGCCGGGACGTATTTACTTTTTACTGTCGATTCCCTTGCCAGGATATTGTTGTTTCCTTATTGCTCCCTTGTCGGGATGCTTTGTGATTGGTGTTAAATTGTATATATATATATGGATCGGGTTGCACTGCAACAAATATTATATGGATCAGGTTGCACGCCGCAACGGTGAAATATTCTATGGATCGGGTTGCACGCCGCAACAATATTATATGGATCGGGTTGCGCGCCACAACAATATTATATGGATCGGGTTGCACGCCGCAATAGTAAAATGTGATGTGGATCGGGTTGTACGCTGCAAAAGTTTTTTATGAGTTGGATCAGGTTGTGCGCCGCAACAACAAAGGATAAAAGTGGATATTGAATTGTTATTGTTTCCTATTCCTTCTGCTGCGAATTTTAAATTGTTCTTTATGCTTTTCTCCTGAGTTACTGTTGATAAATGATACCCCCATAGCATGTCCCCTTCCCCTCTTAAACTGCTAGTTTTCCTTTATTGTTACTTGCTATATATATAATTTAACTGCACATGTTTATTTGGTAGTCTGGTCCTAGCCTCGTCACTACTTCGCCGAGGTTAGGCTAGGCACTTACAGTACATGGGCGCGGTTGTGCTGATACTACACTCTGCACTCTTTTGTGCAGATCCCGGTGCTTTAGCTTACGGACCGCAGTGAGATTATTGTTTCTTGATCGCCAGGCGACCCGAGGTAGTCCTGCAGGCATCTGCATTCCTTGGCGTCTCCTTCTATCTTTATTCTTGTTTCTCTCATGTATTTCCAGAGACAGTGTTGTATTATTTCTTTCAGACTTTTGTTTGTAGTACTCCTAGACAGTCTGTGAAAGTTGTGACACCAGTCTTGTGTAGATTTGTTATGGATTGGCATTAGAAGTACTATTAAAACATTGCAATTTAGTCTTCCGCCTATTTAAATTCTGTTGTTATTTTAATTGTTGGTTCTTAATTGTTATCGGATAAAAAAATGGAAACAAGGTAAGCAGTTCAGCTGGTTGGCTTGCCTAGCTTTCACGAGTAGGCGCCATCACGACTCCCCAGGGTGGGAACTCCAGGTCGTGACACTTTGAGAGACATAGGATGGCACTGGGGTTAATTAAACCTACTTGAGAACCCGGTTCAGTTCATATGGATATGAAAGTCATACTCAGGTAAAATTGGCTAAAGTGTTTTCTAACTAGGACTAACTCACATCTATTCCGTTGCAGGTAAACACGCATGATGATTATAGAAGCTAAAGGTACAGTGTTGAACTGCGAAAGAGAGCTATAAATCCTTTTACAAAAACAGGTCAGGAACCTGGTTCCTGTTCCACGGGTTAGTAGTAATGTGTTTTTCTCATGCTTTTTCAAAAAAACAAAATTAACTCAACTACCACATCATCCGACTTTTTTAAGCCTGTATAACACATCTTGTCTCTCAAATCCCTTCACTTCCTCTGCACGTTATGTATGTCCACAAACCTACCATCGTTTTGAAATCCTTCAGTACCTGTCCTCGCCCCACTCATTATTAGCCCGTCTTTCCATAAAACCCTCTCACTCCTCTCAGTTCTGAACCATTACCTCCCTTTGCATCTCTGTTATTCTTTTTTATCAGAACCCTCTACCAGCTCTCTCACAATGGCCAACTAACAGTCCTCTCCTTCTCCTGCCATCAACGCCTCTCCTACATCTCCACCTTCCTCAACATTACCACCAGAAACCTATTCCTGCACTATCCCTACTACTACTGCACCCACACCGATTTCCTCTTCATCTCTCATTGCCTTTACTCATCTGTCAAACTCTGCCTCACTTCCATGTGTTGCAAACCTTACTTCTCCTCCTTTTTCTAATCTAACCAAAGAACACTTGGATAGTGCTACACCTCAGGCGTCATAGGTCTCTAAGGAAGATCCTGATCAGTACTTGAACTCCTCCATTCTAGACTCAGTGGCTCCCATGGAGTCACAAGAAAAAGAAGCAGCACAAAATATCATGGCTATCGCTGCTGAGAGTCTTATGAATGAAGGAGGCACCCATCTGCCCGAGTCTCAAGGGGAAGAAACTCCATGCTTAGGGGATGAAAAGACTATGGTGCTCTTCGAGTCTCCAGTTCATGACACAATCACAGAAAAACCTGTTGGAGAACTTGATTCTCCTTCAGCTGAAACAAACTTGGAGCACCTCGTCTATACTAAGCCCTTGGAGTCCATTCTTCCTATTGAGGTCCCTTTTGACGAAGATGACATGGTTCTTAGTGCCCGTTTTAAGATACGCGAACCAGCAGTTACTCATGAGTCTTCTTCCAAGCGACCCACTACTAGGTTGCAGAAGAAAGAGGCTTTTGAGTCTTCCTTGCAGAAGAGTAAGTAGAGTATTAAGAAAAAAAAGAAGAGGTTGATGAAATAGGGGGAAGTTGTGGCTGACAAAAACATCCCAGTGGTTGAGGTTGATGAAGATGTTGTAAAGGAACCTAGTTCCTTAGTGAAAAGATCTACAAACATTCAAAAGTTTGTGGTTGAAGCTTCTGAGGAAGCTGTGGAGAAACAAAGTGAAACATCTATAAAGAGTGGTGGTAAATCTAAGAAGGTTGTGGTGGAGAAAGATTTGTCTGAATGTGATACTATGGCTGTTACAATTAGGCTAGGGAAGTCTATTGAAATGTCTAGAAAATGAAAGCGGGTAACTGTGGGAGGACCTGATTCAATGAAGACCATACCAAGTGATAGTGGACTAGGGCAGGAGAGATTGAGAACTCAAAAAATCTTGTAGGGTCGTATGTTTGACCCGGCAATCTCGGAGATGGCAGGTATGAGGCAAGTTCTGGAGATGGTGGAATTCCAGCAATGGGATCATTTGTTTAAGGAGGATGTGCCTAAAGTATATGAAGATGCGGTACAAAACTTCTATGCAACTCTCTTCACTGTTGAAGGGGACCATATTTGTGTGCTAGTAAATGGAGTTAACATTGTGCTTGACGCTTCAGCATTGGGGAAAGTTCTTCAAGTTCCATGTGAAGGGATGTCCTCGGTCAAGGGTGCTTGTGGAGCATACTTTAGGAGAGCAATTATGAAAGAGCAGACTATCCAACAGGGGGAACGGGTGCATAAGAAGGCAGGCACTACTTCCGGAGTATCAACTTCTCTTTGAACTGGTCAATAAGGTTTTCTTACCTCATGTTGAGAGGAGGTTTATAGCTTCCAAGTATGATCTGGTCTTATAGAGGCTCTTGATGAGTTCGCCCCGATAAATCTTCCAACAATTATGATAGAACACATACAAAAGGTGGTGAACTTTCAAGATGGCAATCATGGGCTTCCATATGGATTTCTCCTCACTCGGGTGTTCCAGTTTTACAAGGTACCTTTGGCCAATCTCAAAGTAGGCACCCGCAATCAAACCTTCTCCAAAATAACTCTGGAAGAGTGTGAGTGTGTAGAAAAGGTTAGGGGAAGCACTTCGACAATTTCTCAGCTGATAAATGCTGCTGCTACTGAAGAAATCAGGAGGTTGAGGGCTCAATATGCCATATTGTGAACTCAGCTCAGTCAAGCTGCTAGGGCACCTGGTTCTATTAATTCTTCCCATGAAGAAGTTGCCCGCTTGACCAAGGAGAATGTTAAGCTTAGGCAACAGGTGGAGAAACTGCTTGAGGAACAGCTGTCTGCAAATGCCCGTATGGACCTGGTTCTCAAAACCCTTGCTGCCTCCTCCTCCAAGCCTCCCTCTTCTAGTGCCCCCTAGGATCCTCTCAGTGACTAGTTGTCTTATGTTCTAATATTTTGTGGCTGTTGTTTTATTTCTGTTTTTTTTTGTGATGGCATGTTGGATTCCACTGTTACTGCACTTGTTGAAACAGTCCAATTTATTATCAATGAAACAGCTCTTCTTTTGCTAGTACAATGCTTGTTTTCCTTTTTGCATATCTTTTCTATCATGATTGTGTGCACATATGTGGCATCAATTACCTACGTCAGACTTCTTTATGCCTTTTTGCCCGAGTGTGTCTTTTTGTTGATGCCAAAAGGAGGAAAAGTTTATTAAATTGAAAAATTATAGCAGGTGATTAAGGGGGAAGCATAGAGTAAGGGGGAACATATGAGGTTATTGCACTTTATCTGGTTAAGTAAAGCTCTATGACGACCCAAAGGGGTCATCACCTGTTTTCTCTTTCATTCCGTGCTTCCGAGGCCTTAAAAACCTCATTTTCACTTGCCTTGATTTGCGTGCGTAGTCCGGGCACGTAGCCGGAAAGATTATATGTTAAATTCTGTGAAAAATTTCAAAATGTAGTTTTAAAATGATTAAAGTTGACTTCGGTCAACATTTTTGGTAAACAAACCCGGACCCGTGATTTGACGGTCCCGGAGGGTCCGTAGAAAAATATGGGACTCGGGCATGTGCCCGGAGTCGAAATCCGAGGTCTAGAACCCGAGGAAAAGAATTTTTCTGTGAAATTGTTTTTCTGGAATTATTAAGGAAAATGGAAACGAAAATTTTATTAAAAGACTATGGTATCGCGCTCGTATTTTGGTTCCGACGCCTGGAACAAGTCTTAAATATGTGTTAAGCGCTTTCTGTAAAGTTTGGTCGAAATCGGACGTCATTTGACGTGTTTCGGACCTAAATATCTAAAATTTGAAGTTTATGAAGTTGGAATGAAAAAATGATGATTTTGAGGTTTGATTCCTCGTTTATGATGTTATTTTAGCGATTTGATCGCTCGGTTAAGTTCGTAGGATGTTGTTGGGTTAGCGTGTGTGATGGGTTAGGAGCCCCGAGGGCTCGGGAGTGATCCGGAGGTGGTTCGGGGTGGTTTTGCACTTAGAAATATAGCAGGTTTTCTTCAGCTGTTGCAGGCCAGATTTGTTCTTCGCGTTCGCGACCGGCCTTACGCGATTGCGATGCTGGCCAGGTCCCCTTCTTCGCGTTCACGGACTGATTCCCGCGTTCGCGTAGCTTCAGTTCCTCCCTCACCGCGTTCGTGAGTCACTCCACGCGTTCGCATAGAGCATTTCCCTGGACCCCCCCCCCAGTCTCTCTCTTCGCGTTCGCAGCCTCCTCATCGCGAACGCGATGACCAGTTGAATTAACCCTTCGCGAACGCGGCCCCTTTCCCGCGAACGCGAAGGGCATTTTTGCCCAGCGATTTTTAAAGTCTAAAAACAGAATAGTTTCGGGATTTCTTCACTTTTTCTCACGAGCTCCCTTCTCCTTCAAGCCTTAGGACCCCATTGAAGCCTCCCTTCTTCAAGGTCACTTGGGTAAGTAATTCCCCACCTAATTCCTTCGTTTTTCTTCATTAATTAGTGAATTCCTAGGCCTAAAAATATGAAATCAAAGTAGAAATTAGGGGTTTTGGGTAGAGTTAGGGTTTTGAGAATTTTGGGTGATTCAACCTCAATTTGGGGTCGAATCTTAAAACAAATTGCATATTTGAACTCGTGGGGTTATGGGTGATTAGGTTTTGGTCCGAGCCCCGTGTTTGGACCATGTGGGCCCGGTGTCGAATTTTTGTATTTTTGGAAGAATGCTAGGAAATTCATATCTAGGCTATGGGATGTTGCCATTGAGTCTTTATTGATATTATTGAATTAATTATGCCTAGATATCATTGTTTCGGAGTCGGATTGTAGAGAAAAGGCGGTATTTGAGGATTGATTGCTATTCTTTGGACCGAGGTAAGTGTTTGATCTAACTTTGGCTTGAGGGAATAGGATTAGGGTGTTGTTTGCTATTTGCTAAATGTTGAGTACGGTGTATAGGTATGGTGACGAGTATCTATACACCGGTGTCTAGCATGACCGTGGGTCCTTGTTTGTACTTATTCTGATATTGTTATGACTCTTCCCCGTTAGTTGATGAATCTTACGAAATGTGAAGAGTATGAGGATTGATTATGAATTGTAAATTCTTTGGAGCGTTGGCTCGAACAGTAAAAAGACTATTGAGTAAGAAATGAAAGAAATAGAAAGTGATATGATTAATCCCTTGCCGGGATGGTTTGAGTAAATTGATTATCTCCCTTGCCGGGATGCGAAAGTTATTGTGGTTGCTCCCTTGCCGGGATTTAGCTGTTTAATTATGTTCTTTCCTTGCCGGGACATTTCTTATTATTTGTTTATCCCCTCGCCCCGTTCGGTTGTGATTACTGTTTGGGTGAGGAAGAGTATATTTGCACGAAGGGTCATTCCGTGCCATGTTTTGATTATATTTGCACGAAGGGTCATTCCGTGCCATGTTTTGATTATTTATGCACGAAGGGACATTTCGTGCTCTGATTTGATTAAAATTGCACGAAGGATCATTTCGTGTCATGATATGAGAGTTCTGTGAGGGAAAGCACGAAGGGTGATGCCGTGCACTTTATTTGATTGCTTTTGGTGAGAATGAGAGTAAAAGCACGAAGGTTGATGCCGTGCAACTGTTGATTTTTCCTGCTCTCATTAATTATTGTTATTGCCCTGNTGATGCTTCCCGTATTGGGCTTGGTGCGGTATTGATGCAGGATGGCAGAGTCATTGCTTATGCTTCGAGGCAGTTGAAGATCCACGAGAAGAATTATTCGGTTCATGATCTAGAGTTGGCAACCATAGTTCATGCTCTGAAGATTTGGAGGCATTACCTATATGGTGTGACGTGTGAAGTGTACAATGATCACAAGAGTCTGCAATACTTGTTCAAGCAGAAGTAGTTGAACTTGAGGCAGCGGAGGTGGCTGGAGCTGTTGAAGGATTATGATGTTACTATTTTGTACCACCCGGGGAGAGCCAATGTGGTGGCCGATGCATTGAGTAGGAAGTCCGCCAGCATGGGTAGTCTTGCTTATGTTCCGGTCAGCCAGAGACCGCTTGCTTTGGATATTCAGGCCCTGGCCAATCGATTTGTGAGGTTGGACATTTCTGAGCCTAGCAGAGTGTTAGCTTGTACGGTCGCTCGTTCTTCATTATTGGAGCGTATCCGTGATCGGCAGTTTGATGATCCCCATTTGTGTGTCCTGAGAGACACGGTGCAGCATGGAGGTGCCACGAAGGTGACCTTAGATGATGATGGTGTTTTGAGATTGCAGGGGCGAGTTTGTGTGCCCAATGTCGATGGGATTCGAGAGTTGATCTTAGCGGAGGCCCATAGTTCTCGGTATTCTATTCACCCGGGCGCCGCGAAGATGTATCAGGACTTGCGGCAGCTTTAGTGGTGGCGTAGGATGAAGAAAGATATTGTTGCATATGTGGCTCGATGTTTGAACTGTCAGCAGGTTAAGTATGAGCATCAGAGGCCTGGTGGTTTGTTCCAGAGGATTGAGCTTCCCGAGTGGAAGTGGGAGAGGATTACCATGGATTTCGTTACTGGACTCCCGTTGACCCGGAAGAAGTTTGATGCGATTTGGGTCATTGTTGATAGGCTGACCAAGTCAGTGCATTTTGTTCCTGTTGCAACTACGTATTCATCCGAGAGGTTAGCTGAGATCTACATCAGAGAGATTGCTCGCCTTCATGGGGTGCCGGTATCTATCATTTCGGACCGGGGTACGCAGTTTACCTAGCGCTTCTGGAGAGCAGTTCAGCGAGAGTTGGGCACACGGGTTGAGTTGAGCACAGCGTTCCATCCTCAGAAGGACAGACAGTCCGAGCGGACTATTTAGATATTGGAGGATATGCTCCGAGCTTGTGTTATAGACTTTGGAGGGTCATGAGATCAGTTCTTGCCTTTAGCTGAGTTTGCCTACAACAACAGCTACCAGTCCAACATTCAAATGGCTCCTTATGAGGCGTTGTATGGTAGGCGATGTCGGTCTCCGGTTGGGTGGTTTGAGCTGGGAGAGGCTCGGTTATTGGGTACAGATTTAGTTCAGGAGGCCTTAGATAAGGTCAAGATCATTCAGGAGAGGCTTCGTTCAGCTCAGTCTAGGCAGAAGAGTTATGCAGACCGTAAGGTTCAAGATGTAGCTTTCATGGTTGGTGAGCGGGTACTGCTCCGAGTGTCGCCTATGAAGGGCGTGATGAGATTTGGGAAGAAGGGAAAGCTTAGCCCTAGGTACATCGGCCCGTTTGAGATTCTTGATCGAGTAGGTGAGGTGGCTTACAGACTTGCCTTGCCGCCCAGCTTGTCAGCCGTGCATCTAGTGTTCCATGTGTCCATGCTTCGGAGGTATCACGTCGATCCAACCCACGTGTTAGATTTCAGCACTGTCCAGTTAGACAAGGATCTGTCTTACGAGGAGGAGCCGGTAGCTATTCTAGACCGGCAGGTTCGACAGTTGAGGTCGAAGAGTTTTCCTTTAGTGCATGTCCAGTGGAGAGGTCATCCTCCTGAGGCATCGACTTGGGAGTGTGAGTCTGATATGCGGAGCCGTTATCCTCATCTATTTCCCGACTCAGGTACTTCTTTCTTTTGTCTGTTCGAGGACGAACGATTGTTTTAGAGGTGGAGAATGTGACGACCCAAAGGGGTCATCACCTGTTTTCTCTTTCAACCCGTGCTTCCGAGGCCTTGAAAACCTCATTTTCACTTGCCTCGATTTGCGTGCGCAGTCCGGGCGCATAGCCGGAAAGATTATATGTTAAATTCTGTGAAAAATTTCAAAATGTAGTTTTAAAATGATTAAAGTTGACTTCAGTCAACATTTTTGGTAAACAGACCCGGAACCGTGATTTGACGGTCCCGGAGGGTCCGTAGAAAAATATGGGACTCGGGCATGTGCCCGGAGTCAAAATCCGAGGTCTAGAACCCGAGGAAAAGAATTTTTCTGTGAAATTGTTTTTCTGGAATTATTAAGGAAAATGGAAAAGAAAAATTTATTAAAAGACTATGGTATCGGGCTCGTATTTTGGTTCCGATGCCCGGAACAAGTCTTAAATATGTGTTAAGCGCTTTCTATAAAGTTTGGTCAAAATCGGACGTCATTTGACGTGTTTCGGACCTAAATATCTAAAATTTGAAGTCTATGAAGTTGGAATGAAAAATGATGATTTTGAGGTTTGATTCCTCGTTTATGATGTTATTTCAGCGATTTGATCGCTCGGTTAAGTTCGTAGGATGTTGTTGGGTTAGCGTATGTGATGGGTTAGGAGCCCCGAGGGCTCGGGAGTGATCCGGAGGTGGTTCGGGGTGGTTTTGCACTTAGAAAAATAGCAGGTTTTCTTCAGCTGTTGCAGGCCAGATTTGTTCTTCGCGTTCGCGACCGGCCTTACGCGATCGCGATGCTGTCCGGGTCCCCTTCTTCTCGTTCGCGCACATATTCCCGCGTTCGTGTAGCTTCAGTTCCTCCCTCACCGCGTTCGCGAGTCACTCCACGCGTTCGCGTAGAGCATTTCCCTGGACCCCTCCCCCCAGTCTTTCTCTTCGCGTTCGCAGCCTCCTCATCGCGAACGCGATGACCAGTTGAATTAACCCTTCGCGAACGCGGCCCCTTTCCCGCGAACGCGAAGGGCATTTTTGCCCAGCGATTTTTAAAGTCTAAAAACAGAATAGTTTCGGGATTTCTTCACTTTTTCTCACGAGCTCCCTTCTCCTTCAAGCCTTAGGACCCCATTGAAGCCTCCCTTCTTCAAGGTCACTTGGGTAAGTAATTCCCCACCTAATTCCTTCGTTTTTCTTCATTAATTAGTGAATTCCTAGGCCTATTAACATAAAATCAAAGTAGAAATTAGGGGTTTTGGGTAGAGTTAGGATTTTGAGAATTTTGGGTGATTCAACCTCAATTTGGGGTCGAATCTTAAAACAAATTGCATATTTGAACTCGTGGGGTTATGGGTGACTAGGTTTTGGTCCGAGCCCCGTGTTTGGACCATGTGGGCCCGGTGTCGAATTTTGGTATTTTTGGAAGAATGCTAGGCAAATTCATATCTAGGCTATGGGATGTTACCATTGGGTCTTTATTGATATTATTGAATTAATTATGCCTAGATACCATTGTTTCGGAGTCGGATTATAGAGGAAAGGCGGTATTTGATGATTGATTGCTATTCTTTGGACCGAGGTAAGTGTTTGATCTAACTTTGGCTTGAAGGAATAGGATTAGAGTGATATTATTTGCTAATTGCTAAATGATCGAGTACGGTGTATAGGCATGGTGACGAGTATCTATACACCGGTGTCTAGCATGACCGTGGGTCCTTGTATGTGCTTATCCTGATATTGTTATGACTCTTCCATGTTAATTGATGAATTCTATGCAATGTGAAGAGTATGAGGACTAATTATGAATAGTAAATTCTTTGGAGCGTTGGCTCGAACGATAAAAAGACTATTGAGTAAGCAATGAAAGAAATAGAAAGTGATATGATTAATCCCTTGCCGGGATGGTTTGAGTATATTGATTACCTCCCTTGCCGGGATTTAGCTGTTAATTGTGTAATTCCCTTGCCGGGACATTTCTTATTATTTGTTTATCCCCTCGCCCATTTGGTTGTGATTACTATTTGGGTGAGGAAGAGTGATAATGCATGAAGGGTCATTCCGTGCCATGCTTTGATTATATTTGCACGAAGGGTCATTTCGTGCCATGTTTTGAATATTTATGCACGAAGGGACATTCCGTGCTCTGATTTGATTATATTTGCACGAAGGATCATTCGGTGCCATGATATGAGAGTTACGTGAGGGAAAGCACGAAGGGTGATGCCGTGCATTTTATTTGATTGCTTTTGGTGAGAATGAGAGTAAAAGCACGAGGTTGATGCCGTGAACCTGTTGATTTTTTCCTGCTCTCATTAATTATTGTTATTGCCCTGTTTCTTACTTAAATTGCTGATTTTATATCCGGACTGTACTTTCCCCCATAGTATGCTCCCCTCCCTCTTAACTATTTAATTTTTGTATTCTTTCCTTGTATTGCATATATATACATTGAACTGCACAGGTTGATTTGGTAGCCCTGTCTAGCCTCGTCACTACTTCGCCGGGGTTAGTCCAGGCACTTACCAGCACATGGGGTCGGTTGTGCTGATGCTACACTTCTGTGCTCTTTTGCACAGATCACGGTACCGGAGCAGCTTTTGGACCACAGCAGTAGGATATTGATCGGGAGCTGACTTCAGTCCAGGGACTTACGAGGTAGCCTAGCTGGCGTTCGCAGGCCGGAGTCCCTTTCTATGTTTTCAGTTTGTTTTCATTGTACCAAGACAGACACTTATGTAATTCTATTCAGACTTGTTTGTAGCACTCTTTAGTAGTTCGTGAGATAGCGACACCAGTCTTGGGTAGAGAAATGTTAAACTTCCGCAATTGGGTTTTTCAGTTATCTATGTTTTAGAGACTTCCGCTTTAATTTAAATAACTCGTTATATTTATATTGTTCTTCTTGAGGTGAAATCAGGGAATGTTTAAAAGGCTTGGCTTGCCTAGCTCCGATAGTAGGCGCCATCACGACTCCCGATGGTGGGAAATCCGGGTCGTGACAAGCTCTATAAATAGTCATCAATGTTAAAAGTTTGTCATCATCAAAAAGGGGGAAATTGATGGGCTTAAGGTCTCTTAGTCTATGTTTTGATGATTTAATAAACTTTTTGCATAGAACTAGATAAAGGACCTGATGCATGTCTGGTACAATCATTCAGCAATGGACTCAAGATAATCTGGGCAGTGTGCCTTTGTATTCACAAGAACCAGTTTAGGGACATGATCCCTTGGTGTTCCCCTGACAGAAGTATAAGTCAACTATACAGCTAGAAAGAAACTGCAGAAAGTGACTGCCTGCAACTGTGCACGCTACAGTGCAACAGTCACTTCTCATTGGGAAGGGGCGTGTACCAACCAAGAATAGAGATCATCATTGGGATGTCTTTTGTAGTATAACAACATGGTGTAAGGCATAAGATATTCACTCGAGCATTTAGTGATATTCTCTCAAGCATTGAAGATCTGATCCAGCATTGAAGTTACAAGTGTATCAAGAGCAAGAAGATAACTCCTCCTTAGTTGAGTTGTAATCTTGCTTTTTATATTCTTCATTGTAACTCCTATCTTGCTTTCTTAGAAGCTTTGTTTTAGGAAACTCAAAAGCATAAACCATCTGGGTTTGCGTTGTGACTAGAATTAGTCATAGGTTGAAGTCTTTGTAACTAGCAAGTGACAAAGTGGCTTGTGATAAGTGTATTACAAGTTAGAGTGATTGAAGTCTTTGTAATAGAGTCATTACAAAGTGGCTTGTAATAGTGTAGTTACAAGTGTGAAGTTGAAATCCTACCAGTGTAGGTCGTGGTTTTTGTCCCCTTGAGTTGGGATTTTTCCACGTAAAAATCCTGTGTCTTATTTACATACTGTTTCAGTAGTTAGCAGTGAGGGAACTGATATAGGACCAGGTCTCTATTCAGTTGGTAGATTCATATAAACTATCAGTTTGTTTAGTGTGGTGTAGAGGATGGTAAAGAAGTAGTTGTAGATGTAGCATGAAAGGGACAAGCCCTTGTATTGTGGCCAAAGCGCCCACATCGGATACAAAGAATATTTAATCCCTCGTACATGACTAATTCATATGGTTTTCAATGTAAAGATGAGATTTTAGCGCTTTTTCAAGGGGAACTTCAATGCCAATACGAGTGTATCTACCTCGTGTAGTAGATGAAGTGCATGCATCAATTTTTAGTAGTTGGCCTAGTTTATTTCATACTAGTTGTAATAGTTGAATATCGTAGTATTCCGTAGATAACTCCAGCAGCTGAGCCTAGATGGCAAGTAAACTAGTTGAGCAAATGACGCAACAAACTTTGGTTCCCACCCTCGTACTATCAGGAAGTGACCAAGGATAAACTATAGACCATCATGAAGGGCATGAAGCATATTCTCTTCATGTGTAGACAACATATTCTCTTCATGTGTAAACTAAATAAGAAAAAAAGCATGCCCTAAATCAATAAGATTGATAGGTTATGAGGAATGCCAAAGAGTTTGGAGTTTTGCTTTAAGTAGTTGGTGGCCAATGGTTTTTCCGAACAACTTGATTATAATGGAGTATTAAGGAGAGTATAAACGAGCTTTATCATTTGCTGTGAGAGGCATAAAATCTTTTGTATCAAATGGGTTATCTGCTTCTTCATTCATATCAATGTCTAGTGGTATA
Source organism: Nicotiana attenuata (assembly GCF_001879085.1). Lineage (NCBI taxonomy): Eukaryota > Viridiplantae > Streptophyta > Magnoliopsida > Solanales > Solanaceae > Nicotiana > Nicotiana attenuata. The sequence goes on from NW_017672960.1 coordinate 57,854, forward strand.
GCTTGTGTCTGTGGGGGAAGAAAGTCACATGTAGATGGTGTTAAAAGAGTATTTCGGAAGGAAGTTTTGAAAAAATTTGGTACTGGGACATCGAGTTGGATGGCTAGTGGATCAGAAGGGTCTGTGTGAGGTAGTTCCACGAGATTGTTACGGGAAATCATGGTGAGAATGGTAAATAGGGACTATGAGGGATAGTGTGAAGCAATAGAGAGCATTTCCTGGGTTAACTATAACCCAAACTTTCACAGGTTTTGTCTTCTACTCCTCGTGGTTTGGCACAAGAATCATATACCTATCTATATTTTATATTTTATATTACTAGGCTCTATGTTCGTGCGATGAATGAAATATCTTGTGTCAAAAGTAATAAACTTTCGATCTTGCATCTAATCAAGCAGTTTCGCTTCATTACAACTTGCTTAGTAATTGTTAATATAGGCTAATTGTAATGATCCGACCGGTTGTTTTGAGCATTTATATTCTATTCAGCTGTTTGAAGTCTTGAGTATCTTCATATGATGTATTATGACTTGTGTGAATCGTCGGTTTTGGTTTCCAGGTGATCCGGAGTTGATTTGGAAGAATGATTCTCAACTAGGAAGCTTTAAGTTGAAAGAATTGACCAAGTTTGACTTTTGCGTATTCGCCCCCGGATCAGAGTTTTGATGGTTCCGTTAGGTCCGGATAGTGATTTTGGACTTGGGCATATGCCCGATTTTCTTTTGGATGTTTCTTGAAGGTTTTGGCGTTAATTGGCGAAAGTTGGCAATTTGGAGTTTTGGAATGTTTGTAAGTCTGAGCGAAAGTTGACTTTGGTGATATTGGGATCAGATTTTGGTTTTGTAAGTTGGAATAACTTTTTTATGTCATTTGGTACTTATGTGCAAAATTTGAGGTAATTCCGAATTGATTTGATATGGTTCGCCACGAGATTTGAAAGTTGAAAGTTCACTAAGTTTGATTTGAGGTGAGATTCGTAATTTTGATGTTGTTATGCGTGATTTGAGGCCTCGAGTAAATCCTTGTTATGTTATGGGACATTGGTATGTTAGGATGGGGTTCCGAGGGGCTCGGGTGTGTTTTGGGTTGATTTCGGACCATTTTGGGTCATGTTGTTATTGCTGGTTTCTGCTGTTACCTGTTGCTTCTGGTGTTCTTCGCGATAGCAAAGGTCCAGCCGCGATCATGAAGTATTTTTTGGTCTGCTGCGAATTCTTTCTTCGCGGATGCGATATATGGAATGCGTTCGCGAAATGTAAGCGGATTGTGTTCCGCGTTCGCGATGAAGTGTCACGTACGCATAAAGTTGAGTTGATGAGCTAGGAGCTGAGGAAATGTCTTCGCGTTCGCGAAGGTCTGGATCTGATGTGCATCGCATTTGCGAGGTCTATGCCACGAACACGTAGAGTCTTTTGTGCAGGTGAAGTTGAGTTCATCTCGAATGATATATTTGTCCAGTGATTATAAAGTACTCTATTTTCGAACTTCAAGTTATTTCATCACATTTTAAGTTGGGGAGCTCGGATTTGGGCGATTTTGGAGGCGATCTTCACCACATGGATTGGGGTAAGTATTTTCTACTCGGTTTTGATTATATTTCTTGATTCCATCTTTATTTTTGGCATTTTATTGATGATTTCAAAAGAGAAATTGAGAGTTTTTGTCTAAACTTTCCTAAAGTGAATTCTTGAGTTTTGAATACTGATTCGGAGTAGGAATTGAGTGAAATTAGTGTGGTTGGACTCGTAATTGAATGGGTTATCAAATTTTATGAGTTTTGCCAGGTTCCGAGGTACGGGCCTAGGTTTGACTTTTTGGTTGACTTTGGGTAAATGTGTAAAGATTTCGACCTTTATCGATTGGGTTTGCATCCTATGGCATTATTTGATGATTTTGAGTTGCTTTTGGCTAGTTTTGAGGCATTCGGAGGATGATTTGAGCGGGATGGCGCTTCTAGTGTATCAATTGAGCTTGTTTGAGGTAAGTATCTTGCCTAACTTTATTGGGGGGAGGGGGGGACTACCCTTAGGTTTTGGGTGATGGTTTTATTTGAATTATGTGGAAGACGTGTACATGAGGTGACAAGTGTGTACACGATATTATATGTGGTATTTTACAGATGTAGGCTTTTAGACTTCTTCCATGTATTTAATTGTATTTGTCACAACATGTTACATCTTTCATTGTTGAATTTGCTCGTACGTGCCTTACTTGAAGTTTCTAGTACATGTTCTATATTTTATTGCCAAGTTCACTCTTATATATTTTATTTATTAATTGTAATTACTTGTTGAATTCATGCCTTAGTTATTAGTTGATTCATGGTAATCATGTCTTTATTTATAAATTGTCATTACTTGCTATTTGATTTTGGGAGTTATCATGTAACTTTAACATCGGTTTGTGACTTATTGTGTAGCTTTGTTATTGCGTTTGGTTTTGTGATACGCCGTAATTAGTTGTAGTTGTTTGTGTAATGCCTATTATTTGAGAATCGGGTTGCACGCCACAATGGTATTGAAATGATATGAAAAGACATGATAAGGAGCGATAAGGACAGCTGATATGATATATGTGGGATCGGGTTGCACACCGCAATATATTATTATTATTTTGCGGGATCGGGTTGCACACCACAACGAATATTGTTATTATTGTGTGTGATCGGATTGCACGCTGCACCAAATTAATATGTTGTAATTGTTGTGACAGTAATGTTATCCTAAATTGTTATTCTCATGGTGCATTCTATGTTGGAACTGTTTATCGGTTGGACGATTATTTTTTTCCTTAAATCATTTCACTAGTATTTGATCATATTTGGTTGACCGTTGTTAATCCAGTATTGAGACGATAATGATTTTTTGTGCGAGTCATGCATTTTACGTGGTTTGTTATGTTACTCCAATTTGCCAATATGTGCCTCCGCTATTACTTGGTAAATTAAATATCAAGGTGAATTTTCTTGCATAGGGTCATTATCTCATATTCTGTTGAGTTATTGGTAACATAATAATTTTTAATAAAAGAATTATCAACATGCCTTATTCTATGTATCTCTTAAGATAGAACTCGTTATCTCACTCGGTGCCTTACTATTTTTTTATGGTTATCACATTTTTACTTTAATTGGATCCTGAAGTTTAACTCATAACCATATTGATGTTTACTTTACTTAAAACTGTTATCACATCTTATTTCTAACAAATTCTATATTTAACTCATTAATTTAACTGAGTTTTTATTTTGTTTAAATACGATATTTTTACTTTATCTTATTAATTTCTAAACTACACCCATCTGATACTCTATTTGCACAACATGTCGTTTATTTTACTTAATTTGAATCCTAAAATAAATATATTCTCTCATTTGACGCCTCGTTTTATTCGAGATTGTTACTATGCTTTATTGTGTTTAAATATATCACTCGATCATCTTAATTGATATTGTGGGCACGAGGTTCCATACGTGCAAGATTTGGAAATTGTGGATCATGATTTGTGATTTCGAGGATTGGAACCTCGAGGTAAATCTTGTTTCAAGTCCATGCATTGAGAACGTTATGATTAATTGAGTTATCTATTTTTCCTTATTGAGTTCGTTCATATCCCATCGGTATTCTGGTTATGCTGCTAATTTATCACCCATCTACTTCTTGCTGGCATTAGAGTTTCCATTTATCTTCGTCGTTAGTAGTAAATTATAATTCTTCTATTGTTAGTTTTATGTTATATCTTGTAGAGGTTTCTATGTCTGGTAGGTGTCTTGACCTGGCCTTGTCACTACTCTACCGAGGTTAGACTTGATATTTACTAGGTACCATTAAAGTGTACTCATGCTATGCTTCCGCACATTTTTGTGCATTTTCAGGTACTTTTGATCATGTTGTTGAGAGTTGTGTCTACGCGGTTGGAGACTTCAAGGTATTCCTGCTTCACGTTTGCATGCCTCATAGTCACCTTGAGTGATCTTCTCATTACTGTTTATCCTTTTATCATACAATGTTGTATTAGAGGTTTTAGTACGTTTCTGTAGAGCTTATGACTCAGTTTCACCTGATTTTGGGAATGTTGTATTGTGATTTTGAAATGGAGTTATTGTAAGACTTGTTAGCTTTATTTCATGATTTTAGTCGTTATTTATATAATATTTCTTTGTTGTTAGGCTTACCTAGTCTTAGAAACTAGGAGTAATCACGATATCCTAAGGTAGAAAATTGGAGTCGTGACACTAACTTATCGACATGTGTTTTGTAAATTCAAAAGGCGGAAACTTGATTTGGTTTATTTTCTATTATTTCGCTTAAATCTCTTTTAATGATAAGATTTTATAAAAAGGTTAAAATATGTGCTACGAGATACCCATCAACATCATGTCTTCTCTTCCCATGAAAGGAAAAAGCATTCCATTTATCTCTTTTAATTACTTTTATCAATTCTTTTCTTGATAAAACATGATTATTTTTTTAATTTTAGACAATAAAATTTTATCCAACAAAAACAAAGGTTAAAATCTGTGCTACAAGATACTTGTCAGCATCATGTCTTCTCTTTCCATGAAAGAAAAAAAGCATTCCATTGATCTCTTTTAATTACTTTTATCATTTCTTTATCTTGATAAAATATGATTATTTTTTAATTTTAGACAATAAAAATTTATCAAACGTAAATTACTTGAGAAATCTGAAATAAGTCAATGACAAAAAGAAAAAGATAAATACTTCGTAGGTTGTGATACTAATTAATATAATTAGTACAAAATGATAATGTCCAAGAGAATTTTAACAAAAATAAACTTCGTAGGGTTCGCGTATGTATAGTTTAAATCTGAAAAGAATTTCAGACTTAAGGTTATTTACAATTTATCCTTAACTAAAAGTCGACTAATTTTTCAGGAATATTTTTAGATGAAAAAAATTTATAGAACATAAACTACTTGAGAAAAAGTTGGTAACAAAGAAGAAAAAAGGATCAGTACTTGGGTCGTTGTCGTACCAATTAATATAGAGGAGTTTTTAGAAACAACTATTGTTTAGTGACTAGTAACTTCATATAGCTATCATATACATAATTGCTTCCTATAACTACTATTTAGTCGTTACACGACTGTATTTGCTGTATTCACGCTACTGTATTCATGAATACAGTAGCGAAATCACCTAAAAGAAAGGGAAATCCAGCTGTTTAATAGCGCAAAGAGGAATCAATTAGCGTGTACCACTCCTAAACTATCTTTACAAAATATATTCTAACAACCTCATTATCATCCCATAATTAGCATATTTTTCAGACGCTAAACACAAAATATAGCATTGTGTTCAGCTTCAACAAAACACAATCTGCAGAGCTTCAGAGAGACAAACAATTTTTGTGGAGTGTTTTCGAGGTTTTGATTTGACCGTCCTTGATAGGATTTTTGTGATGACCTGATAGGTCATCTAGAGTTTTAAACCTTAATTACGTATTTTGAAGCCTCCAATAGCTTCTTTAAGCCTTCCTCGATTAGCATGCGCAATTCGGGTATTTTTCCAGAAGTCTTTTATGTTAAAAATTGATAAAATATGAAATTCTGCCTCAAAAAAATCTTTTTGAGTTGTCTTCGGTCAAAGTTTTGAGCAAACGCATCGGGATCTTTATTTTGACGGTTTCGATGGGTCCATATCATGATCTGGGACCTGGGCGTATGCCCAGAATTGAATTCGTAGGTCCCCATGGCCATTCATGAAATGAGGGATAGATATAGCCGGGCCGCTACCACCAGCTCCCGGGAAGGTAAGACTTCTCTTACTTTTAACTGATTATTTCACAAACTGGATTGAAGCAGGTCGGTAGCAAAAAATCGACGAGCGCGAAGTGGTCGATTTCCTGTTAGAGAACATAATTAGCCGGTTCAAAATATCGAAGGAGATTGCCTGCGACAACTGGCCACGGTTCATAGATGTAAAGGTCACAAAGTTCACTGAAGACTTGAAAATCAAAAGAATCACATCGTTGCCATATCGGCCGAGCACAAATGACCAAGAGGAATCAACAAATAAGGTGATTATTCAAAACCTCAAAAAGAGATTGGAAGAAGCGAAAGGCAAGTGGACCGAAGAGTTACCGGGAGTGCTATGGGCATACCACACGATGGCCAAGTCAAGCACGGGAGACCTTTCTCCCTCGCATATGGAACAGAAGCTCTGATCTTGGTGGAAGTAGGAGAACCGATCTTGAGTTACTTTCGGGCGGACGAAGAGACAAACAACAAAGCATTGCTAGTCCAACTTGAGCTGCTTGACGAACGCAGGGACTTAGCGCACATAAGGATGGTGCCCAAAAACAATAATGGAAATCGAAGGGCCAATCTCCACTATTTCAAAGTGGGAGACTTGGTTTTAAGAAAGGTGACTCAAAACACATGGGAGCATAACACATGAAAGCTGGGTCCGACATGGGAAGGCCCCTATCGTGTTTCAGCTGTCATCGGGAAAGGATCATACAAGCTAGAAAACCAAGATGGAGTCAAATTGCCGAGCAACTGGAATGTGACCCACCTCAAAAGGTATTTTTGCTTATGAGCACTGCTTATACTGAAAGTATGTGTTGCACTCTTTTTTCCTTCATCCAGTTTTTGTCCCAATTGGATTTTTTTAGAAAGGTTTTTGACGAGGCAGCAACAGACAACATACTACGAAGGTAATGCCATCGGCCGAAATAAGACCTTTAATGACAAGGCACTGCGGGACAGTTAGATAGTCTTTGGCTCGATTGCAAATTTCCTAACGAGAAATGAAGCTTGCTATCGAACCTAAGGCTATTCAACCGTTCACGAATGATCCATCCCTTCAAGACACTGGGGTGGTTAGATAATCTTTGGCTTGGTAGCAAAGTTCCTAACGGGAAAACGAAGCTTGCTATCGGACCAAAGATTATCCAACCATTCACTAGTGGAATCCTCAAATGAGCAAGACTTCCAGTGTTCCAATCTGCATTCTTCGTATTCGAACACTGGGGGAAATGATATGAGAACACATCAATCTGATTGCCACAGAAATTGGGACTATGAAATCCATGAACAAAATGTCTCATCGAGACCAGGGACTGCATAGCCAGCCCCGTAGAAACAAGTTGTACAAATTAGCTACAAGTAATGGTAATTTCTTTTCTCTCAGCAACATGAATGCTTATGTACTTTTGATGATAAACGGAATAAAATAAAGTCCTTTTATTTTTATCGTGTTTCTTGTCCAAACAATGAATTAATTTTATCATTTGAAAGTTAATCAAGTTCTTCAAATGCTAGTGCCAGAATAAACATGAGACGTCCTATTCGAGAGCACCATAAACATTAGAGGGCCATCTCTTATGAAACTCTCACAGTAAAGGGTTGGTTCCGGAAGAGTTTATGCCTGGAACCCGAATGGTATCGGGGAAAAAGCACCCGAAGTCTTGTATAATTCGACACAAAAAAGTAAACTTTGCGCAATACTTAAACAAAAAACACTCTTATTTATCAAGTGTGCTAAGCACCACAAGTACAAAAATACAAAAAGTAAACAACACAGGAAAAGAAAGCAAAAAACTAAACTATATCACCCACAGAACTCGGGGGAAGAGAAGCCTCATCGCCCCTAGGAGAAGTAGGTGGATATGCCGCCGGCTCGAGATCTTGGACTTCATCATTAAACAAAAAGCACTTATTTATCAAACGCTGCATCACGTCGAGCCGAAAGGCATTTTCGAGCGGTTGACTCCAGTTCTCGGGCCTTGGCGATTTCATCGTCATTATCAATGATGCCCAATTTGGTCTCTTCCAAGGTTTTGATCCTCATGCTATACATAGAATATATTTTCTCAATGATTAGGGAATGTGCTCGGTGCTAGAGTATGATTTAAGCCGATCAATCTTAATCGAAAGGCCGTCCCACTCGGGTCTCGCGGCGCTAAGGCTAAGATCAAGATCACAGATAGTGGTTATGTGAACCTTATTATGCTTCATGATCCTGTTACACCTATCCTCCATTTGGGCACGCTTCTTCTCGGCCGCATCGGCCTCTACAGTCTTGGAATTTAAGGCTGCCTCCAGGTTACTCACTCGTTCAATGGAGGTATCCTCGTGCTGCAGGAACAAGCACAACATTTTGGACCTCAGACCATTTAGCCTTGGCTTCTTGAAACTGTACATTTAATGGAGAGGCTTCTTAACTGAGGGCCATCACTTCCTGCTCACTCTACTGCAAGCCTCCAACTCACCAGCTTCAGCAGCTTTTGCTTCCAGCACTGGGAGGCGAGCAACAATTTTGTCCCTCTTGGTCAGCAGTTGATCCTGCTCGGACTTAAGCTTTTCTTTATCGAGGATCAACTTCTAAGGGCCCTCAGAAGTAAGGAAGTTGGCTTGAGAAGCAAAAACCAAATTAGAAACTCTATCAAAGCAAATCAAGAAGAAACAAGCAATAAAGAGAACAAGTATAATACCGCTACGGCGTTGTGCATGGCATTATTTATCATACACTCCCCCGAAAGAGAGTGTATTTTCTTATTATCTTTCTCTGAAGCTAGCGACTTTAGGTAATTGGCGAGTTCCACCGGCCGGACAACAGATGGCACTCGATAGATATCGAGATGGAGACACTCATCCTCCTCTAGGGATCTGCAGAAGGGGGCGAATAGCTGTTCCCCCAACTCCCATGGTCTGGGACTAGGGAGGAGGAACATCTTCCTCTCGGATGTCTGCGGCCAGTGGGGGTGATGTAGCAATTTCTAGTGAAGAAGGTATGGCCTGCGTGGAAAGAGATCAAGCTAATGGTGTTGTGGGATGAGAAACAACTGCGGCGGAGGCAGTGCTCGTTGTTGGTTGCTCACCTATCGAAGATGGAAGAGGCCCGGTACTCAGTCGCATAGTACCGGGAGTAGAAACTGGGAAATGGAGAATTGTACTCTCCACCAAGTTAAACTCTCCCTAGAGCGCTTGGGTATCGTCCCCGGTTGGGTTTATAAGCTCTTCAGATTGAGCATTTTGTTGAGCTTATGAAGGACGTTATCTCCTTTGTAGGGAACACTGGATTCCCCATCATTGTCAATCACCACAATGACTGTGGCTAGCTCGGGCGTAGCTTTTTTTATCTTTTTATTCTTGCCCTCGGCCGAGGAAGAACGTCGTCTTTTTGGTTGCTTGTTCTCCGGCCAGGGACTTCGAGAGAAAGCATTTGCACCGGAAGCAGACCCGATGGTGCTTGTTCGGGTGAGAACCTCTTTCAACAACCTTGTAGCCTCCACAGGATCAACCAAAACATCCTCCTCAGAGCTCTGCGGGAGACCTGAATTCAACAAAAAGAGAGGTTAACCAATTTTCTCATGCACAAAAATGAAATGAGGGCACAATCAGTTAACTTACCATGATTCTTGACCTTCTATCCGTATTTAGGGTCCAACTCCTTCTATTAGCGGGTCTCAGGCGTGGTGATATCTAGAATCTTCTGAACCAATCGGTCCAGGCCTTCAACTCTTGGTGGTGTCCACCGAGTTGCTGAAACAATAAGAGAAGAAAGATAAACAATGACATGAAACAACCTTCTTTTAGAAAAAGACAGACTTTGAACTTACATGTACGACTCCAGGGCTCAGGGAAAGATGGAGTTGTGGCTGGGATGATATCCCTGGTAGCAACAACAACAAACAACTCCAGCCATGCTAGTGCGCAAAGAATGGTGACCACGTTTGCTAAAATTTATTACACCCCCCCCCCCCCCGAAAAATCTTGGGGGAGTAGAGATTCATACTTTGAGTCAAGGTGAACTCCTCCTGCGTTTCCTAGCACAGCCACTGCAGATAGACCACCGTTCATACTGAAAGGCCCACCTGTGCCAAATAGACTTGGTATCATTGGACATCTCCAAAATAACAGGGTCTAGTCCCACGCTCAAAGAAAATTCACCCAAAGTGAATGGGTACGTATAAATATACATGAAACCCTTCTTAATAAAGGTTACTCGCTCCACCAGTTCGGGAGCAATGATGTTCAGGTCATGGCAATCACAGTCCTCTTTCATAGCAGGAATGCTGGAAGGACGGATAGAAGAATGGTATATGCTAACAACCCAAGTGCGAGAACTTGAAGAAGGGAACTTTTCTTCAAAGTCCTTAGTTGTGTATGGACATTTGGGGATGATGGTGCTCACCATAGGGGGGTCAGCATTAACATCGAATTCTTTGTCTTCACTCTTATTCGGACCCTCCACCGAAGAGAAGACCGGAGTTCTTAGAAGAGTTATTAAAGGTAGCCATAATCAGCAGAAGGTGATAAGAGTTTCGTGAAGAAAGGTGAAAGAAGCAAAGAGTTGAATGCAAAGAAGTTGAGAGAGTTTGTAGAACTGTTAAGTGTAAAATAAGAAGAATGAGACGTATAAGTAAAGGAATATGAGGCTAAAATTGCAGTCATGATTACCCCAAGAACCAGCAAAAATATTTTTAAATTGTGGAGTAACACGTATTCGGGGTATTAAATACGAAGAGACGTGCGTCTAAACAAGCGCCAGAAACCTTTCAGAAGGGTTCAAAAAAATTCCCGACAAGAAAGGAATCTTCACCAACTTCAGTGTGACACAAAGATGTGCCACTGAAAAGCTGGGGGCTATCTTTATAGGGTAAAATCGGTTCACATTAAATATTCGAATAATAGAATGACACATAGTACCGGGGACAGGCGAAAGATGAAGCAAATGGAAGTTAAGACCAAAGGCAACAACTTCGGTTGACATCAGGTAAACCCCGAAGGGAACATTGTCAACGAGGGCAAACAAATATTTGCCACCAGATAACATTCAATAAAGAATATACCTCATCATTAAATACATATCCGTTATAGAGAATTTGGCATTCATAGCATACATATTCATCAATGGACCTCATTATTGTCATTTAGGAGGAGCTTGATCCTAGTACCGTGTTTCCTAGGTTTAGCTATAAATAATGACTTCAACAGCCATTGTAAGGCATGAAATTTCTGACAAACTTATGCTACACATTATTCCAAGCTTAATATTACTCCATTTTTTGTCTAACAATATTCTTATCGCTGCCTTCGGAAGCCTTACTCACCGAATCAAGTTGTATGTTATTGTACCTCGATTTCAACGCTAAGTCTTGCACTTTATTTAATTTATTCATCATTTTGGATATCAAATCAATTCGCATGTCTGTAAACCAACTACAAATTCAACTGTACTATTTTACAGTTAAAAATTTACCTCTTCTTTAACAAACCTATTTCTAACCTCGACAATTGGGCGCTTCTTTTGCCTTACCGTCGGGATGTTTTGATCCAGACTTAACTTGTGCACGGCCACCTCTAGCGAGATACCTGTCATATCCGCGTGTGGCCATGCAAAATAATCAACGCTAGTTTTAAGAAATTCAATAAATCATGACTTGAGTTCGGGGTTTAGTCCTGTCCCCAAGTAGAACTTCCTCTCTAGAAACTTTTGGAACAATGCTACTTGTTCGAGCTCCTCCGTTGTGGACTTGGTCGCATCTGTTTCTTTCGGTACCTGGAAATACCTTGGCACCTAGTGGGATTCCGTTGACTCCTCCCCTTGTCATCTTTGTTTGATTCGAGAGCAGGCACCGATTATTGTAATTATTATGTCGTGTGTTCCTTCCCTTTACTGTTGGAAATCGAGATCACGTTCATTTCTTTGGCCGTCGGTTAATCTCCTCCAGAGTCGAAAATTTTAGAAGTTGGTGATATGTTGATGCATCTCGTGTAGCCATGGTCTGCCAAGAATTATGTTGTAGCCCATGTCGCCATCTACTACTTCAAACAAGGTAGTCTTCATGACCCCTTCGGCATTTGCGGGCAGCAAGATCTCCCCTCGGGTTGTCACTCTTGCTAAGTTGAACCCGACGAGGAGATTTGTGGCTGGAATGATGCTTCTAGTTGGCTTGGCTTGCTCCAGCATTCTCCATTGAGTGATGTTGGCTGAACTCCCCGGGTCCACCAAAACACGTTTAATTTTAAAATCCAGAACGTTATAAGAGATTATCAGGGCATCGTTGTGTGGCAGTAGAAGTCCATCGACATCCTCTTCTGTGAATGTGATATCATCTTCGGCGACTTCCCGGAATCTCTTGCTATAAGTCACCGACACCTTTGTCTTTTTTTTTACCGAGAAGGTCACACCGTTGATCTTGTTTCCCTCGAAAATCATGTTGATAGTTTTTAGGGGAGGGTCTTCACCTATCTTCGAGGGCTATGCATTATCCCGGTTGCGACCATAATTGTTTTTAGCCCAATCGCTCAAGAACTCTCTGAGATAGCCTTTTTTCAACAACATCTCCACCTCCTCACACAAATGTTGGCAGTCCCTAGTGTAGTGTCTGTTAGCCTCATGATACTCGCACCATAGATTAGGATCCCTATAGCTGAGATCAGACCTCATCGGCCTCGGGAACCGTGCTTCCTTGATGTTCGTCATCACCGATACCAGCTCCACTACGTAACGTTAAAAATATACTCGAACAGTCTAGGATAAGTGGAATCATGGAAACTCGATAGCTCTTTATCTTACAATGACATGTACGGTCAGTTTTTCTATCGAGTGCGAACCTCTCTACCGACCAGAACCCTCTACCATGTCCTTCGGCCCTTTCATAGGGACAAAATCGGCCCTTAGAAGATCGCCGATCTGCATCTAAATCATCCTTCGACTTATCTATGTTATTTTATCGATCTCGACCCTTGGTTGATGCTAGGAATCCAAGTTGATCATCTTCTATTCTTATATTTGACTCGTAACGGTTATGGAGATCTGCTCATGTGGTCGATCTGAACTCGAGCAGGTTTTCTTTCATTTTTTGAGAGGCGTTAGAGCTCCTCGAGTTCAGCCCATTAGTAAATGCCTCAGCTGCCCATTCATCTGGCACGACAAGTAGTAGCATCCTTTCTTTCTGAAACTTGGTCACGAACTCACGCAGCAATTTGGACTCTCCTTGCATAATTTTGAACATGTCCGCCTTTCGGGCATGTACCTTCTTGGTCCTGGCATGGGCCTTCATGAAAGAGTTTGCAAGCATCTCGAAGGAATTTATAGAGTGTTCGGGTAAGAGTTAGTACCATGTCAGGGCCCTCTTCATGAGGGTTTCTCCGAACTTCTTCAGCAGGACCGACTCAATCTCGTGGGGAGCCAAGTTGTTCCCTTTCACCGCTGTTGTATACGTGGTGATATGCTCCTGAGGGTCCATTGTCCCATAATATTTTGGTACTTTTGGCAATTTCAACCGCATCGGAATCAACTTTGGTGTCACGCTTTCTTTAAACGACAACTGGGTGTATTTATATAAGTCCGGTCACTTTAACACTAGCGGTGTGCCTGGAATTTTGACCATTCAGGCATTTATTTTCCTCTCGGTTTTGAAGGAATCATTATTGTTGTTGTTACTAAATCCGCTACCGGTCCCCCCCGACCTCGTCGAAGCCGACCTCACCCCTCGAGGTGTTTTTGTCAACCCTTTGCATTGTTTGATTTGCGGAAGCACTGGGAGAATTGGACCTCTTCCATTCGCGTTGTTGGAAGCACCAGACAAAGCTTGTCTCAATTCTGTCATGGCCTGGTCTTGCTGTGAGAGATGGCTCATGATAACCTTTTGTTGTTTTCTCAAGATCCTCACCGTTTCCACAATGTAATCATCTTTAGCGTCATCGCGAGTCGCCTCCCGTATGTGTCGGGGATACCGCCCACCATGAATCGGCGTGGCTACGTCTTCCTTGTTGCGGGTGTCGTTGATCGAATCCTCGTGTTGAGGTGGATTTTCTTGTGCCTCGATGTTGTGTGTGATGTTGATATCGTTTATCTGCCGTCTTTTACGATTTTTTCTAAGAAACAAAGAATCAAACAAATTAGTAATAGACGCAAGGATCAACTCAATTACGCAACTGTCTAAGTCCACGATGGGTTCCAAACTGTTTACTCGTAAAACGGTACAGTTGAATTTATAGCATGGTTTATAGACAAACGAATCGATTTGATCCCCAAAATGATAAATAAATTAAATAAAATGCAAGACTTAGCATTGCAATCGAGATAAAATAGCAGACGACTTGGTTTCGGGAGCAAGACTTCTGAAGGCAGTGATAAGAATATTGTTAGACAAAAAATGAAGTAATATTAAGCTTGGAATAATGTGCAACATAAGTTTGTCAGAAATTTCATATCTTACAATGGCTGTTGAAGTCATTATTTATAGCTAAACCTAGGGAAGAAGGTTCTAGGATCAAACCCCTCTTAACTGACAATAATGAGGGTCATTGATGAATATGTAACGACATGTTATGAATGCCAAAATTCTCTATAACGGATGTATATTTAATGCTGAGGAATATTCTTCATTGAATGTCATCTGGTGGAAAATATTTGTTTGCTCTTGTTGATAATGTTCCCTTTGGGGTATACCCGATGTCAACCGAAGTTGTTGCCTTCGATCTTGACTCCCATTTGCTTCGTCTTCCGCCTGTCCCCATTCCAAGTGTCATTCTGTTATTCGAGTATTTAATGTGAACCAATTTTATCCTATATAGTATACAAAGCATACAATCTATATTGAATGTATTCGTTCGCGCAACGAATACAACTAAGGTGAAATACAGAAAAATATAATGCTCTTGTTGAGATTTGAACTCAAGACCTCCACTAACTAAGTGAGCCCTCTAACCAGTTGAGCTACAAAGGCTTGTTGATCTCTTGTATCAGTTCAAATAATCTCTTATTTCAGGCATTTTTTATAAAATATAAATATAGCTACAAATGGTAAATTTGCTGAAAGTATAGTTACATATGATAAATACTATGTAAATATTTGATGTGTCGTGTAATTTTTCCCTAAAGATAAATAAATGGAGATAAGCTCCTTTTTCAGGTTTGAGCCTAGAGTTTTTGGACTAGAGCTTTACAAAGTTGTATATGAAGTATTCATCGGAACCATTTGGTTGCAATGTATGTGTGGGAATGTGTGTTTATGTGTAACTAGTATTAGAACCCGTACTTTATGCGGTCAATATTCATTATTTTAAATTATAATTTATATTTTTATTATATTATATCATGTTGTGTTAAAAAAATTTCAATTGG
This sequence comes from Nicotiana attenuata, assembly GCF_001879085.1. Taxonomy (NCBI): domain Eukaryota; kingdom Viridiplantae; phylum Streptophyta; class Magnoliopsida; order Solanales; family Solanaceae; genus Nicotiana; species Nicotiana attenuata. The sequence goes on from NW_017672960.1 coordinate 72,960, forward strand.
CACCTTACTTCTCAAATATTTCTATCTGTAAATTCAAAATCAAATTATTTACTTTATAAAAAAAATATTGCTAGTCTTTTTTTTATAGATATAGACTATATTATTAGGAAGAAATTACTCCCCAGTCGAATTGGTAACCTTTTTATTTTTATTTTTTTATTTTAAAATAATTTTAAAACTCCAAATTTATTACCTATCTAACTAACTTTATCCTAAATTGCCAGGTGGCCTATTATGAGGCTACCACTTGGCTTAATGTGTAGTCTTTTTCCTCTCTTTTTAATTAGACAGAATGGCCTAAATAACACCTATACTTGTCCCACTTTGTCATGCCGGTCCCCAAACTTAACAATTTGCCATCCATGCACTTACACTCCTTCAAACCGTGTATAATAAACGCTTATGATACGAGGCCGTCAGTGCGTGTAATGCAATCTCCTACACGTAGGAAGCCACGTCAAGAAAATTAGACCACGTAGGCTCTAGGTCATTTATTATGGCCATATAGGAAAATAAAACAAGAAATGATTATTACCTCCCAAACCCAAAATTTTCCCTCATTTTACACTTATCTGCTTAGTTAGGGCTTAGAAAGTATGAACCACTTCTGTCTGTCCTCTCTTCTCCCTCATCTTTGCCTGGATTTTTATGTCCAAAGCCCACTCAAATCATGTCTGCTTCTGCTTTTGCCGGGTTGTTGGTTTTTTTTTTTTTTTTTTTGAAAATGGAAGAAAATCAATGGCGGAACAGATAGGGGCTCAGATCGAGAAAATCAATGGCGAAACGGAGAGTAGCTCAAATCTAAGAAATCAATGGCGGTACAGAGAGGGGCAGTAATTATATAATTTATTTTTTGTCTTTTTGTCACGTTGGTAGATTTATGTGCCCTAGCGTAATCCTTTTTTCACTAAATAAAAATAAGGTAGTAGGGAAAGAATACAACTGCAAATCTACGACTCCTTATTCTTTTGAAAATGGAGTAAAAGAGCTTGTAGGTGCCCAGAGAGGCATATCTAGAAATTGGTCAGCATCCACACACTATGTGTAACCTAAAATTTGCATATTGGAAAAATAGAATAAAGTAGCGAAAATACTGGTTAGAAAACAGGTTGGTGAGCTCTTTAAAAAAGGTGGGGGCGGCTTGGATATATAATAGTGAAGACAAGGCAAGAGATTGGAGACACTGCCATGGCTGCAAACGCCGGTTGTTCAGAGATAGAAGAAAAAATTATCATCACAGCATAAGATTTTTGCTATAATTATTATTAGTTCTTATTTCAATGATTATTTCTTCTTATTTTAANGAACGAAACCGATCGAGTTGTTATAGGAATGGTTGTATGTTTTGGAAAAGGTTATTTTGGGGTAGAATAGTATTGGATGAATTTATGTGAAATCATGAGTGAATTTGAGAAGTTATGGGTGTATCACAGGGCAGGTATCTGAACGGTTATCGACTAAAAGTGGGTAGCTGATGGTTGGTTACATTAGAAACAATTGCGAGATATGAACGTTATGAACAAAAATCGGAGCGAAGATTGCTCCCGTTTGAAGAACGGTTACATCCTGGATTACCTGTAAAACTTAAAACACGATGCATGCAAATATATATGGGTTATTGCAAGAATTTAAACATGATGCAAATTCACTTTGGACCATGAAGGTTGTCTTTAGACGGTGAGGATGATGTCCCTGGACCATGACGTCCTAGGCCATGAGGACCGGTATAACAAAGTGGGACAAGTATATATACCATTTACGCCATTCTGCCTTTTCATTATTATATAAATATAAATAAAAAATAAATTTAGATTCTCGGACATTCTAGCTTATAAAAAATACTTTTTTTATGCTTTAATTACTTTTTATAGGCGGAAAGAGAAGAAAGACTATTATGACTTTCACTTCCTTACTGTTCTCTTAGTGGAATACGTACTAACACTTCTTGCTTCCATACACTCGAAATGCTTATTACCAAACAACACACAAATTAAAAAAGTACTTAAAAATCAATAAGCAACTAAAATAACCCAATTTAATGTTACAATTTAAAAGGTTTTACTGGTTGTTCCCTTCCCTCGATGAAGACATTTCCTTGACCTAACAATCTGTAATGGCATTCGTTCGCAACTGTTCAACCCTCATCTCTTGGATTTCCGTACACACACTAACTCACTCTCTCTTTTTCCCTCTACACACACACACAAGACTGTTAACTGACAAATTAGATTCATTTTTTACAGACTGGTAAGCTCCAGCAAACAGTAGCCAACTGTGTAGAAGTTACCGGAATCGGTCTCCACTCCGGCAAGGTATCCACCGTTAGAATCTGCCCGGAGCTTGCCGGCGAGGGTAGGTACTTTGAACTCGGTTCAAAGGTCATTCAGGCATCCATTGACTTCGCCAAGGAGTCTCCACTGTGCACCACGCTGTGTAAAGATGGGCACTCTATTAGTACCGTTGAGCACTTGCTTTCCGCTTTGGAAGCCACCGGCGTCGATAATTGCCGTCTCGAAGTCGAAACCTCTGATCCTCATCATCCCTCCTCCTTTGAGGTACTCCCATTCCATTCTTAACTCTTTATATCCATTTGTCGCACTTTCAAGTGTAGTCCTAATTTGACTCAGTACTCACAATCAGGTGGCTCAACGGAATTGGTGGCCTAAAGCCAAATCAAACCTTGATTAGAGGCCTTAATTTTTTTTTAACAAAAACTTCCTATATATTTTTCTTTGAAGTTTATTTATCTAACTTTTTGAAATGTAAAGTAATAATTTTGTTTATAATTAACTTTTTGTAATAATTTTTTCAATTAGTAATATGTATAGATAATCCATTTAATTTTTCATTGTTGATCTTAAGTAAGATCTTATCAATTTTAATTTTAAAAAGAATTCGGTATATGCCACTAGTATAAAAACTGTTAATTAGAAGCAATGTATGCATTTGAAAAGAATCAAGTCCTCTTATATGATTAAGTATATCGAATTATCGATTAGAGTATTACTTTCTAATTATACTATTTTTCTTAACAGTTTTAATTTGAAATATAAGTCTAAATCGTCAATATCAATGGAGTATTTTTGGGGCCTAAACTTGCCTTACCCTAAGGCCGGCACTGCTCACAAGGCTAGTTCAACAAGCAATATTAGTGGAATCCCTTACTCATATCAGCACATAAATTCCTCCAATTTCAACTGTGTCAAGTCAAAATAGAACTATAACATTTGGAATGAACGCGAAGTAATGATTAATTAGGATATTAATGCATTCTCCCTTTAGGGTGGAGTCTCCATTTTGTTTAACTTGGCTACCAAAAAATGAGGCAAAGATATCTGAAAGGAGAGGAGAAATAGGTGCTTCCAAACAAGTAGTTTCATAACCCTAAAATACACAATGTCTGCATCTATTAGATTTTGTGTGAGAAGTGAAAGATGTATATATATACATACTTTTCTTGGTCTTCCTTGACTTCCTCCAAAGGTGATACAACCCAGAGAGAACCACACCCCAAAAGCTAGCTATTGGGGTGGGAGAGCCCAAGGCTATATAAACCCCTTGTCAGCACTTTGTAGTACCATGTAGGACTCACGTCCCATTCCTTGCAATAGACCATAACAAACCACCACGCTCAGCATCCGTCGTCCTCGACGGCTGTGCGCTAGACATTTCTAGCCCCGGGCGAACACTGCAATACCGACATCACCATCCAAGACACGGTGGGGACAGAGGGTGGTGGGTGGCTCTGATACCATTGATACAACCCAGGGAGAACAACACCCCAAAAGCTACCTATTGGGTTGGGAGAGCCCAAGGCTATATAAACCCCACATCAGCACTTTGTAGTACCGATGTAGGACTAAGTCCCATCCCTTGCAATAGACCATAACAAAAGCACATCGGGGCCTCGTATATTTTTTGTAACCTCACTGTACGTAGTCTGCACTTTTATGGCGCTTCTTTTATTTTAATGAGATTCTTGATTTACTTGTAAGAATATTGAGTTCAGTTGTTTAAGTCTAAGTACATTAACAATGGTTTGATGATCAACTTTCCTAATTTTGACCACCAAAGTCAATGTGGGATAGTAAATTTACAATAGATGGAGTATTTATAGATTAGATTTACCTTACTTTATCACAACCCCCCCCCCCCCTAAAAAAAAAAAAAAAAGAAAAAGAAAGAATCATAATGTTTTTAGGGGCTAGATTTTGTGCTTTTGGCTTATTCATTCTTTTTTTTTTCTTTGGTGGTAATTTTAGCAATTAATTATGGAAATTATGGTGTTCAAAAATCTTTATTTGACTAGATGAATGGCAGTGTAAAAAATAATATTGGATTAGCAGTAAAATAATTAATTGTTGAACTAAACAAACTGAGACAGGTTCCTATTCTGGATGGGTCAGCAAGAGAATGGGTAGAAGCAATTGAAGAAGCTGGGCTGAAGGCAGCTTTAGATCGTAGTGGTAAAAGCTGTGAGAAATTGGCTCCTGTTCTTACAGAACCTATCACTGCATGGAGGAACGATTCTTTTATAGCTGCATTACCTTATTCAAAGGTCAAGATTACCTATGGCATTGACTTTCTACAGGTAATTTGATTAGTTTGTCTGCTGTGCTATTCTTCTTCTCAGTTAGGTAAAATAAGGAAAAAGTTAAGTGTAAACGGATGGTAACGAAGTAAATGACATTGTTTTTGTGCACATCAATAGACCATGGTATGGATACTTAATTCATCTAACTGATAGCAGTGATTGCCTGACATAGGGCAAGGGTTTCTTTGCTAAAATCCCTTAATTGAATTCGTACTCTTGGCTGTCATATCTATGCTAAGCTTGTTTATCTGATGAGCGGCAATTAATTGTGTAGCAAACAGCTTCATGGTCAAAACCACTATAAATTAGCTCAGGGGCATGGGTGATGTAGTATTTTGTTTCAAAAATCAAAATTTGGAAGGAGATATGAGGCTTTCTTTTTTTCTGGCTAAGAAATATGACATGTTGAGCTACCAAGATTAGGCAAATGTTTTTGATAGAAAGGTCTATTAAATGAATGCATTTGGCGTAGGTACCTGAAATTGGCTGCCAGTGGTTCTCTTCAACCTGTCCGGATAAAGATTTCTTTGCCAAAGAACTAGCTTCTGCTAGAACCTTTTGCATTTATGAGCAGGTAACTTCCAATCTTCCGATTCAAAATGTTGTTTCAGCTCTCTTTTTTGCTTTTCTGTATTAGAATGTTAATATGATATTACAATCTAGCTTTGGCAACAAGAAGCACTTTCTTATACTTTATCCACCATGAACCTATTCTAATATGCCATCTTTGGACTAGGCGAACAAATTGAATGTTTGTTCAGCGCGTAATTTTACATTAGTACTTAGTCAAGGAAATTACCAAAGTAGTCATGAAAGATTATTTTTGATAAATATGTTGCATCATGGTTTAAATCTGAACTTTTAAATGAATTTGAATCCTTTAAATATGTGATAGCATTGATGGTAACACAATGGTTAGGAATCCTGACGAGCGCAAAACCGGTGTATAAAAATTGAAGCTTGTTAGTCAAAGATAGTATAGTAAAATATCGCCTCCATAGGGGTTGGATTTAAATAATGTTCAAATAATTTATGAGTTAATGCTATTTAGGATGTTCAACACTTTGATTTGGGATGATTATGAACTATAATTAACTAACTAAAAGTAAAGCAATTAATAATTGATCACAGAGAACTAGAGAGTAGTAAACTTGGGTTGTCATCACTGCGAGAAATAAGGGTCATGACATGATAGGTGTACGATTGCTGTCCTAGATTTGGCACAGTTAAAGGTTTTATTGATTCTCACGAATTCAACATGTTATTATCTTATTATTCTGATTCAGACTCCTCTCTCGATTAAACTTGAACCGCTCAAATAAGCCAATGTGAAGTGCGGTGAAACTTGCAAGAATCTATTGGTAGGAATGGTCTAAGAGAAGCTTCTCGCGAATATTTCTCAATCTTGTTGTTGTTGCTTAATTGAAACGGTAGATCACGAAGCTCTTTCGATTAGGTTAAAGAACTACCAAAATAAATTAAATCATATGCTGCGATAATATTCAATAAAGTGTTCCTCTTTAGGTTAAACAAGATAACGAATAAAATCACAACTAAGATTAAAGCTCCTCCATCATATTCAAGCAATTAAACAATAATCAAGTCCATAAACAACAACCAAGTTACCAAATCATGTCAAACCCTTAGGTAATCTACTCCATAGATATGGAGAAAGTCATCACAATAGAGTTAAAGAATAAGAAAACATTAATCCAATGTTACAATCCAAACTCGCGTATTGAATTGGTGGAAGGATGATGAAATCTTGTGTTTTGAAGCCTCCAATGCTCTCCAATAGCTCCCTAGGTCAAAATTCCCTTAAAAAAATGTGGTTCCAGTGTATTTATACAGTGTAGAGATAACCTAGGACCGAAATCTATATCTATATCTCTATCTCTCTCTCTATATATATTATATTAAAAGTACGAAGGCTCTTAGCAAAATGTCATTCGCCCTTTTTACCCTTTAAAAACATATTTTTCATTGGATAAAATTGTAAAATAAAAAAACTTTCCTACTATTTAGGAGTTCAAAATCATCTAAGTTTTGTCCAATATAAATTTGGTGGTCAATATTTTTCTAGGTTTTATTAGTGAAACGGCCGAAAATAACATCTAAAAATGCGAAAGAAAATATGGAAAAGAATAGTGAATGATATTTGTACGCAATAATAGTGTAATACACATGGGGAGCATATTTACAATAGCGGGGTTCTCATGAGTTAATATACGCCACATGGGCACTCAAAATGGTATTAGTTTTATTTTGAACAAAAATAGGAAGAGTAATAGAACTTTTGCGAAGTTTAGGTGTAAAACATAAGTAGGAGAATCCTTCTTTAATTGATATTCCTAATAACAAGAGTGTAAAAATGGTCCGTTCATATCCCAGTTTGCTGGGAAAGTCGGAATTCTTGTAGGTTAAAAAGGAAAAAAGAATATGACAATTAATAGAAAACTTATTATTTAATATCCCTATTAAAGAGGTCAAAATTTCCGTAGTTAAAAATGGAAAAGACCCAGTTTTCGTATACAACGTTGATTTTGGGAATCATACCGGTTGAATCAAATGGAAACCAAAATTTGATTAACGTTGGTTTTGGGAATCATACCAGTTGAAGAAGGAAGTTGAAGATGAAACCCAGTTTTCGTATATCATTATACAATATTATAATACGTATATAATTTTGTATATTCGGTATGAAAATACTATTATACAACATTGACTGTTCGCGATTTTTGTTCCACTCCCTCTTTTGAAGTAAGTTCCTATTTCGCCGTAGTAATTCTAGTTTTGTTGCATGTTTTTGGTTTTTTGTTTTGTTGTGTTTCCATTTTGCTTTTGTTTTGCGTACATTTTATTTAGATTTTTCTTTTTTCTTTAACTTTGTATCCTATATGCTTTTTGTTAACACTGATTTTGCTTTTTGTGTCAGTGAAATACTGGTATACATTATTATACATTCCATATACAAATTTATACATGTATTGCTCAAGTGCAGCTAAAACTGAAATTTAAAATTTTTGTGCGTTTCTTACTTTTCCTTGAACAATCTATGTAGAAATTGACTTTCCTTGTTAATTTTTCTGCCAAATTATGAACTTGCAACTATTTTTTTAATTTTTGCATTTGATTTCTGCTATTTGGAACTTGGGAAAGTAGAGAATTTAAGGTGTTCGAGTTGTATGATGTATGATTTTGCATTTTTGTAGTTGGAATAGTGATGTATATGAACTTTGGGAAGAATAATGGAATTTTCACGCTTAAAGATATATGCAGAATAAATAAATAGAAAAATGCTCTTTTTTTAACCGTGGGCTATTATCTTTGGGCTATAGATTTGCATAATTATGATTGGACTATTATGTTGCAATGTATGTGTATGAGTTGTACTTACGTGTAATTCTCTCTAAAATGGACGTAAAAGTGAAAATTCAGTTAATTTTATGTATATATAATAATAGTAGTAATAATAATGAAGGTAGTAGTAGTGATAATGACGACAACAACATCAACAACAACAACAAAACTTCTCCAATCATCCACATGTAATGGAGTTAGTTCTGCATCAGATTAGGAAAGATTAGAAACATTGAAGGTAGCACTAACTTGATACTTACCGGGAACATCAAGTTTGTAAGCATTATCTCCAATCCTTTCAAGGAACTTCAAATGATCTAGGATCTAATTTTGATTTTCTTTTGGCAGGAAAATTTTCCTTTCTCATATGCCCTTGAATTAAATCTTCGAGCTAAAATAGTTGATTTTTGTCCCTTGTTCTTCCCTCCCCCTCCCCCCCCCCCCGTCTCTCTTTTCTAAAAAGAATATTTCTTTAATTTGGACATTCATGCATCATATGCCATCTTCTATGACATTTGTGATATTGAATAGACTTAGATGGTTTGGAAGATTTAGGATTAAAAGTTTTACCTTCCTCTTTTTCATCATCTTTCCTCGTCTTCTTGAGGTGTAGGAGTCACTTCTTGTTTTGGCCTGACTTCTTGAAATTGATGTTTGACCAACTTCTCCATGAGCTAGCTTGTTGCTTTCTTTTATTTGCTTTTCTCTCTTTACAACCAATCTACTAAATCATCTAAAGTTACATATTATTGTATCTCTATTGCATAAGCTATTTCTCTATCTAAATCATTAAGAGATCTAGCCATATTGGCATATTCTTTTTCCATAGAATTAGTTTGGATCCTAGCCATATCTATAGCTTTAAAGTATTCATCAATAGTCATGGTTCCTTGATTCAAGGTCCGAATGCATTGTAGGTCTTTTTGAAAGTGGGAAGGCACAAACCTTTGCCTCTTCATCTCAACCCAAATAGCAATGAGTGGTTATCCATCTTGTTGTTTGTCCCTTGTCAGCCTTTTCTACCAAATAGCAAGTTAAGAAAATTCAACAATAGCAAGTTTAGCCTTCTTACCTTTAGAGTAGCTATAACAATCAAAGATGCCTTCAACTTTCCTCTCCCGATCAAGGTACAAGTATGGATATCTTGTGCCTTTGGAAGATGGCACTTTTATCTTTATGCTACTAATATACCATCTTCTTTCCTACCTCGTTGTAGCCTCCTGTTTCTTACCCTATCAAGATTTATATTAATATCATCGACAATCTCATATATAGGGCTTCTTGATTTACAATGAGGGTATGGGATACATACCTTATATTCGGTAGCCTAGAATTATTTCGGGGCTGTACAACAAGTTGATTTCCCCTCCTAAGTCCGTCTTGTGTCTCTTTGTTGGACAATGGTGTACCTCATCTTATGGAATTGTAAAGTCCATCTTTAGTTGTTGCTACATAGCTTGCAGAGTAAATTTATTTCTTGCTTGGCGCTCGGCCTCTTGAAGAGTCCTCCCTTCATTATCTCTAAAGTTGGATAGGATGGCCTAAGGATTATATTGCCCCCAATTCTTATGAAATACAAGGTGCTCATTGAATGATAAAGAAAGCTATTTCCACTTGGTATTGAAGGATTGCATGTTCCGTACTAGATTAAACAAGTCTAATTGGAACCAAGACAAAAAAAGTTCTTGGAAAGAAGCCCATGTTTCTTTTGTTGAAATAAGGACAAATGGGTCGATTCGACATTTACACTATGGGATTAATTGGTTTGAGCCTTTGTATAAAAACTTACTAAGTGATCACTTTCAAACAGTGTTGTAAATAGCGAGCGCTACAGCGCTAAAAGCGTGTAGCGACGCGAGGCGAGACAGTGTCGCCATTCTGGGCTGTTGCGATGCGAAGAAGAAAAAGCGAGCGCCTTTGCCTGTGTAGCGAGAGGCGCTCTCGCTGTGAGGCGAGAGGCGCTACAAGGCGTCGCTATTTGAAAATAACGGAAGAAGAGGCAGCTATTTTCACTAAAACACAAAATTATGGCTTGGGTTTCACTTCTTACGAGCAGCGACCACTTCTTCTCCTTCAGCGACAAAATTAGGGCTTGGGTTTCACATCTTGTTCTTCCATCATCAGCCATCAACGACCACTTTAGGTATGTAACTTTCTTTTCTTTTCTTCTTCTTCTCCTTTCTTCTGCGAGGCGAGAGGCGCTACGAGGCGTCGCTATTTGAAAATAACGGAAGAAGAGGCAGCTATTTTCACTAAAACACAAAATTATGGCCTGGGTTTCACTTCTTACGAGCAGCGACCACTTCTTCTCCTTCAGCGACAAAATTAGGGCTTGAGTTTCACATCTTCTTCTTCCATCATCAGCCATCAACAGCCACTTCAGGTATGTAACTTTCTTTTCTTTTCTTCTTCTTCTTCTGCTTTCTTCTTCTACTTTCTTCTTCTTCTTCTTCTATTTCAGCTCTGGTTGACTTCACGTCTTCACCATTGCTGTCTTCTTCTTTTTTCTTTTTCTTCTTCTTTCTTCAGTGATCGGCTCTTTCAGCTCTATTTTTCTTCTTTCTTTCTTTGCTCTGTTTTTCTTCTTCTTTCTTTCTTTCCTCTGTTTCTCGACCAGAGCTTAATTTTTTTCTTGGGTTTTGTTTTTGGACATCGACCAGAGGCAGAGCAGAGGCAGTAACCCAATTTTTGTTTGCTCTGATTTGTTGCTTTTTAATTTTTGAATGATATATTTATTAATATATTATTGTTATTGAGTTTTTAGTTATATGTATATAATATTTTATGTTTTTGTATAAATTGTCGCTTCACATAAAAAAGGCGAGCGCTTCACTGCGCGCCTCTCACCTCAGTGAAGCGGGCCCTCGTCGCTATTTGTCGCCGCACGCTATCCAAAACACTGCTTTCAAATTTAGAGAAACCTTGAAATTAACAAAAAAATCCTATTTTCTGAAAACAAACAAAAGGTTCTGAAAAAAAGGATTGGTGGAGAGACTCAATGGAAGCTATTCTAACAAATGGAGTTGATGTGTTGGTAGAGGAATCTTTACATTGAAACTTTTTTTTTCCTTAAAGATTTAGGATTCCCTCTTCTTGTTTCCGTTCTTGATTAGGAAGCAAAGAAATAAAATTTGATTTCTTGAAGAGCAATATGATTCTCTTTGTTTTTTTGACTGAATTTCGTTCTTTTTTTTTGTTACTGTTTCTGTTGCTGCAATAACTTTTTTTCTATTTTTTGTTGCTGTTGTGTTCATAATTCCAAAGATTAACAAGAACCGAATCTTGATAGAACCTAAGTTGATCTGACACGGGTACGGGTGTCCGACACGGGTGCGGATCTAGATGTCAGATCCTTTAAGATGAAAAATTTAAGATTCAGGGATACAGATCCTAGAACCGACACGGGTACGAGGATCCGGCTAAAAATAATTCAAAAATAAAAATAAATATATCTCTAAAGTATGTGGAGTACTTACCTATAACTTGTTAAATGTGAATTTCTTCTTTATTCGTGTTTTTGCTACTGTTCTCTTATTTTACATAGTCAAAAGAATCAAAAGCTGAAAGATTTCAAAGCAAGCTCCATGTATAGTTTTTGGTAAATAAGAGTAAATCAAATATAAAAAGTTAGATAGTGGTGGGCTCGAGACAAAACGGTCTGCACACGGTCATGACAGCAAGAAATATGGGTGGCTAATGGGCCGGGTTGACCCGGAACCGGACCGGCCAAGACCGGTTAAAATCGGAACCGGACCGGCCCGGTTCATAAGGGGCCGGGTGGGCTGGGTTGGGGGGTGTAGGGGGTGTAGGGGGTTAGAACGTTTACTTTTTTCTACCGGTTAACCGGACCCGTTAAACCCGATCCGGATGAACAGTGCACCTAACCGGTTTAACCGGCCCGGTTTAACGGCTAGTATTTTTTTTGTTTTTTTTTTTTAATTTTTTGGCAGGTGTGGGTCCCATTGACCGTTGGCAACGGTCAGAAATTGAAATGATCCATTAGCCAACGGATCAATTGCAAAAATAGCCATTTTTTTTTAACCCTTTTTGATTTTACAAAATTAACCTTCTCTAAAACTATAAATTAACCTCCCCTCTTCTTCATTTCTTCACTCAAATCTCATTTCTCAATCTCAATTTCTCTCATTCTCTTATTCTCCAATTTTCAAGACTCAAATCTTCAATTCATCATTTCATCTTCTAATTTTATTTGGCTCTCTTTTCTTGAATTTAATTTATCGTGTTTTATCATTCGGGTTTTGAAGTTTATACAATTGAACTTCAAATTGAAATACTTGCTTGACGTTTGTTCGTGGTAACATCGGAATTGCGTAATCAAGTGCTCAATTTATCGTCCAATTCGGTGCACTCCCTCCAACTCTTTCTCTTATTTAATATTTTAATTGCATAATTATTTTTTGCTTATACTTAAATTTTTACAATATGTTGAATGCTGCTAAAAGAGCGTGTAGAGAAGTTACTGGTAGGGGAAATAAAAAAAGAGGTAGTTCTTCAGCATCTGGTAGTAATAGTACACCATACACACATGTTCCCGAAACATCGCCTAATGATAATATAGATTATGAACAATTACAAGAAGATTATGGAATAGAAGATAATGAATTAGGAATGGAAGATGAGATACCAGCTACACCTACTAGTGTTGGAGTTGGTAGTGTTGGTGTTGCTACAAGGGGTGGTAGTCGTGGCACTAGTAGTAGACCACCTGTGGCTCCGACTACTAATCGTAGAAAAAGAAGTAAGGTTTGGAATTTTTTTGAAATAATTAAAGGTACTTATAAAGTTAGATGCAAACTTTGTAAAGATGATTTTAAACATTTGACTAGAGGAAATTTAGGGGGGACTAGAACGCTTAGTAGACATATGAGAAATGCACATCCCATAGAATGGGGCTCTGATGGTGATGAAAATCAAACAACTATTAACTCTACTACCGGAGGATTAATTAAATATGATAAAATGAAGGATCGTGAGGAATTAGCAAAAATGATTGCTTTAGGTTGTCTACCTTTTTCTTTTGCTTCTTCATCATATCTTATTATGTATATTCAAAGGATTTACACTCCTTTATTTAAAGGTATCCCTAGAAGTACTTGTAGAGCTGATATCTTTAGACTTCATAGACAATATCAAACATATATACGTTATTTGTTTAGCCACCTTCCTTGTAGAGTTTCTCTAACTTCTGATATTGGCCATGCTGTTAATAGACGTGATTATTTGACAGTTACATGTCATTGGATAGATGATACTACTTGTATGCAAAAACGTATTATCGCTTTTAGATATGATGAAGATCAGAGTCATACTGCTGCATTTATAAGTAGTACTATTTGTGAAGTTGTTGAATTTTATAATCTCAAGCAAAAAGTCTTTTGATAATGCTTCTAACAACAATGCCGCAATTTCAATATTAAAACTGCATTTGCAACCACCTCTTGATCAAATTTTTCATGTTAGATGTGCATGTCATGTTTATAATTTAATTGTTAAAAGTGGCCTTTGATTTATTTTCAACTGAGATTACTCATGTTAGAAGAGCAGTTGGTGTTATTCAAGGAAATAATAGACAATCTAGAATAAAGGAATTTAAGAATAAGTGTGTTCAGTATAACCTTAAACCCAGATTCATGCCAGACGAAATTGTTACTAGATGGAATTATACATATATATTTTTAAAATGTTGCTACAAATATAGATTCCCAATAACTGAAGTTGCTAATGCGCATTGTACTGATCCAAACCGTATGTTAACAAGTGCTACTTGGGAGGTCATTAATGATGTTAAATTTTTACATAAATTTTATGCAGCTACTGTTGAGTTTTCTTGAGCATATTACCCCACTGTTACTATGGCTTTAGTACATATAGCTGAAATTTCTTTTCTACTATCTGAATTTAAGAAGAAAGAAAAATATAAGGATGTTGTTGAAAAAATGCAAGCAAAATTCAAAAAAATATTTCTTTCCAATTCCTCTGATTTACTTAATTGGTGCAGTTTTAAATCCTTCTATTAAGATGTCTGATTGTCACCAATTAATGAATGCTTTATATACTTATATGGAGATTGGAGAAACTGAAACCCCAAATTTATATGTCTCTATGAACAAGCTAAATGAATATTTACAACAATTATATAATTATTATGCAAATGTAATTGATGATGCTGCTCGTACTGTAGGCAATGTTAATCCTACTATGCAATGTAGCACTTCTGCTACTGTGAATGATGAAGAAGGCTTTGATAGTTTTAATATTTTTTCTACATTTTCTAACACTCAAACCAGTAGCAGGAACATTGATGAACTTCAATCTACTTGCAGAAGCAAAAAGAGCCTCGCACAAAGGAATTTTCACCGTTGGGATGGTGGTATGAGAATGGAAAGCAATTTCCTGTTCTTTTCGCTATGGCTCGGCACGTGCTGAATGTGCCAATTTCTACTGTTGTATCGGAGAGTGCATTTAACCAAGCAAGACAACAACTTGGAGACACCTGCCACTCATTGGGAAGCAATGCTTTGGAAGTTTTAGTATGTTTCAGAGATTGGATTAGATCGGAACGAAGAAATCAATGACGTGAAGATGTTGATAGCCCAGAAGACGAGGAACTTGGAGATATATTAACACATGGTAACCCATCAGAATTTAACACTCCAGAAGAAGGTCAATCCGTTCATATTGATTATGATGAACTTACTAAGGCAATGCAAAACCTTTGAATTTACTATTTTACTTGTTGAAAAAAATGTAAACCTTTCAATTTGTAAGTTTGAATTAAGAAATAAAAGTAGCACTTGCAATAAGTGCAATTTTTTCCCATCTTACTTGTATTCTTTATATTAATACAAAGTATTAATATAACTTACAATAGTTATACAAAATACAAAAAAAAAATTAAAAAATACACTAAACCCGGCCCGGCCCGGCCCCCTCAACCCGTAACCCGTACGGTTCAATTTTTATCCGGATGAACCCGAACCCGTTAAGGACCAACCCGGAACCGGCCCGGACCGTAACCCGTACGGGTCCAAAAAATTAGCGGCCCGGCCCACCCGTTTAACACCCTTAGCAAGAAAGCATATCACTTTTCAAAAAGCATATCACTTTTAAAAAAGCATATCCTAATTTGTCTCTGTCTTCTTCGTGTATCTGCACTCGTCCAGTGTTATCTAAGGCGCACTTTAAGTGCGCTTAAGCCCTGAAGCGAGGCTCAAAACATGTTGAGCGCATCGTCTCGCTTCGCGGGCGCTTTAGTGTTGTCATCAAGGCTCTAAGGCATACTTTTCCTTGCCAATGAGCGTAATCCTAAAAAGGCCGCACTAAACAATTGATATTTCACTCTATCGTAAATTTTCTTCAATTTCCTTGTCCATATTTTGGTATTCATTCTTATAGATATTAGTCTTGGATTAGACATACATATTTGTAGTTTTTCTCCATTTGCGCCTTTCTTTGTTAAAGCCTATGCTTTATTTGCGCTTTGCACTTAAAGCTCCAACAGACCTTAGAGCTTTTTTACGCTTTTCGCCTTTAATAACATTGCACTCGCCTCTTCTTCTTTCCTTAGTCTTCTTCCCTAACAAAACCTTTTCCATGTCTCTGTTTTTTTCCAGTATAAAACCTTTTCCTTTTCTGTTTGGTCAACGCACCCGATCTTGTCTGACCGGATCCGACACAGATCCCACACCCTTACCCGTGTCAGTATCGTGTCGACACGGGTACGGCGCCCAAGTTGCCGTGTCCGAGCAACTTAGGATAGAACAACTCTGATATTACTTTGTAACATAATGGTTGGAATCTCAAGCTAGAGTATGGTACCAGAAATGGATTAAAGCTTTTGGAATCCCCGTCCACGCATGGAAACTCGATACATTCAGAACCGTTGGAGATCTTTGCGGTGGTTTCATAGGTATTGATGAGGACACGAAGCATCGGAGCCACTATCTTTGGGCAAGAATTTGTGTTAGCAACAGTAGTGCTAAATGCCCAGATAAGATAGAGCTAGAAGTGGACTGTTGGAGATATGAAATCTCAATTTTGAAGGATATGGCTACAACACCAAAACCAGTTCGAAAGGCCGGAGAACAAGGGCTGGGGATTTCATCAATCAAAGCAGCGGTGAATTTGGGGAATGATGCCGAGAGTCAAGTCAAATCACAGCGTGTGGAAGGGCACTTTAATTCAAAAGCTGCAGTAGACAGACAACTGGACATAGGGAACTTTAATTCAAAAATATCGGGCCCTCTACCCAGTCACAAAAATTCTCGGGCCAAGCAAGGGAGTTTTATAATTAGGCCCAATGAAGCCAGCAGCTTAGACATTAGTAGAGTACCAGGGAAGTTGGGCCAAAATATAAAATTTTATTCAAAAGGCCCACACAAGAAGGCCCACTTTAAGTCAAAGACAAATAAACCCATTGGCTCCCTGTCTTGGCGTGCCATCAGAATTTTACCGGACCCTCGTCTTCTTCACAGTAACGATTAAGGGTATTAAACGGGTGGGCCGAGCCGGTCCGGGCCTGTGTTATTTGGACCCGTACGGGTTTGGTTCCGGGCCGGTTCCGGGCTTGGTCTTAACGGGTTCGGGTTCATCCGGGTAAAAATTGAAACGTAAGGGTTACGGGTTGAAGGGGCCGGGCCGGGCCGGGTTTAGTGTTTTTTTAATTTTTTTTTTGGAATTTTGTATAACTATTGTAAGTTATATTAATACTTTGTATTAATTTAAAGAATACAAGGAAGATGAGAAAAAATTGCACTTATTGCAAGTGCTACTTTTATTTCATAATTCAAATTTCAAACTTACAAATTGAAAGGTTTACATTTTTAACAACAAGTAAATTAAAAGGTTTTGCATTGTTTAGTAAGTTCTTCATAATCAATATGAACCGATTGACCTTCTTCTGGAGTGTTAAGTTCGGATGGGTTACCATGTGTTAATATATCTCCAAGTTCCTCGTCTTCTGGGCTATCAACATCTTCACGTCCTTGATTTCTTCGTTCCGATCTAATCCAATCTCTGAAACATACTAAAACTTCCAAAGCATTGACTTCCAACTGAGTGGCGGGTAGTCTCCAAGTTGTTGTCTTGCTTGGCTAAATGCACTCTCCGATGCAACAGTAGAAATTGGCACATTCAGCACGTCCCGAGCCATAGCGAAAAGAATAGGAAATTGCTTTCCATTCTCATGCCACCATCCCAACGGTGAAAATTCCTTTGTGCGAGGCTCTTTTTGCTTCTGCAAGTAGAATTGAAGTTCATCAATGTTCCTGCTACTGGTTTGAGTGTTAGAAAATGTAGAAAAAATATTAAAACTATCAAGGCCTTCTTCATCATCCACAGTAGCAGAAGTGCTACATTGCATAGTGGGATTAACATTGCCTACAGCACGAGCAGCATCATCAATTACATTTGCATAATAATTATATAATTGTTGTAAATATTCATTTAGCTTGTTCATAGAGACATTTAAATTTGGGGTTTCAGTTTCTCCAATCTCCATATAAGTATATAAAACATTCATTAGTTGGTGACAATCAGACATCTTAATAGAAGGATTTAAAACTGCACCAATTAAGTAAATCGGAGGAATTGGAAAGAAATATTTTTTGAATTTTGCTTGCATTTTTTCAACAACATCCTTATATTTTTCTTTCTTTTTAAATTCAGATAGTAGAAAAGAAATTTCAGCTATATGTACTAAAGCCATAGTAACAGTGGGGTAATATGCTCCAGAAAACTCAACAGTAGCTGTATAAACTTTATGTAAAAATTTAACAACATCATTAATGACCTCCCAAGTAGCACTTGTTAACATACGGTTTGGATCAGTACAATGCGTATTAGCAACTTCAGTTATTGGGAATTTATATTTGTAGCAACATTTTAAAAATATATATGTATAATTCCATCTAGGAACAATTTCGTCTGGCATGAATCTGGGTTTAAGGTTATACTGGACACACTTATTCTTAAATTCCTTTATTCTAGATTGTCTATTATTTCCTTGAATAACACCAACTGCTCTTCTAACATCTCAGTTGAAAATAAATCAAGGCCACTTTTAACAATTAAATTATAAACATGACATGCACACCTAACATGAAAAATTTCATCAAGAGGTGGTTGCAAATGCAGTTTTAATATTGAAATTGCGGCATTATTGTTTGAAGCATTATCAAAAGACATACACAATGCTTTTTGCTTTAGATTATAAAATTCAACTACTTCACAAATAGTACTACTTATAAACGCAGCAGTATGACTCTGATCTTTATCATATCTAAAAGCGATAATACGTTTTTGCATATAAGTAGTATCATCTATCCAATGATATGTAATTGTCAAATAATCATTTCCATTAACAGCATGACCAATATCAGAAGTTAGAGAAACTCTACAAGGAAGGTGGCTAAACAAATAACGTATGTATGTTTGATATTGTCCATGAAGTCTAAAGATATCAGCTCTACAAGTACTTCTAGGGATACCTTTAGATAAGGATTGTAAATCCTTTGAATATACATAATAAGATATGATGAAGAAGCAAAAGAAAAAGGTAGACATCCCAAAGCAATCATTTTTGCTAACTCCTCACGATCCTTCATTTTATCATATTTCACTAGACCTCCAGTAGTAGGGTTAAGAGTTGTTTGATTTCCATCACCATCAGCGCCCCATTCTATGGGATGTTCAGTTCTCATATGTCTACTAAGCGTCCCAGTCCCTCCTAAATTTCCTCAAGTTAAATGTTTAAAATCACCTTTACAAAGTTTGCATTTAACTCTATCAGTATCTTGTATTATTTCAAAAAATTCCAAACCTTACTTCTTTTTCTACGATTAGTAGTCGGAGTCACAGGCGGTCTACTACTAGTGCCACGACCACCACCCCTTATAGCAACCCCAACACTACCAACTCCAACACTAGTAGGTGTAGCTGGTATCTCATCTTCCATTCCTATTTCATTATCTTCTATTCCAAAATCTTCTTGTAATTGTTCATAATCTATATTATCATTAGGCGATGTTTCGGAAACATGTGTAAATTGGGTATTACTATTACTACCAGATGCTGAAGGACTACCTCTTTTTTTATTTCCCCTACCAGTAACTTTTCTACACGCTCTTTTAGCAGCATTCAACATATTGTAAAAATTAAAGTATAAGCTAAAATTAAATATGCAATTAAAATATTAAATAAGAGAGAGTTGAAGGGAGTGCACCGAATTCGACAATGAATTGAGCACTTGATTACGCAATTCCTATGTTACCACGAACAAACGTCAAGCAAGTATTTCAATTTTGAACAAACTTCAAATTCCGAATGAGAAAACACGATAAATTAAATTCAAGAAAAGAGAGCCAAATAAAAATTATAAAATCAGAAGATGAAATGATAAATTGAAGACTTGAAGTCTTGCAAATTGGAGAATGAGAGAATGAGAGAAATTGAGAAATGAGTATTGAGTGAAGAAATGAAGAAGAGGGGGGGGGGGTATTTATAGTTTTAGAGAAGGTTAGTTTTGTAAATTGAAAAAGGGTTAAAAATTAAAAAAAAATAGGCTATTTGTGCAACCCGTTGGCCAACGGACCAAATCAGAATCTGACCGTTGCCAACGGTCTGTGGGCCCCATTCAATTCGAAAATTAAAAAAAAAACAAAACAAAAATAACTATCCGTTGAACCGGGCCGGGCCGGTCCGGTTAACCCGATAAGAGTGAACAGTAACTCTACCGGGTTCAACCGGGCCGGTTACCCGTTTCAAAAATTTAAACCGTCCAAACCCCCTACCCAGCCCAGCCCAGGCCCCCCTTACCGGTCCGGGCCAGTTCCGGGTTCTTCCGGTCTGGGCCGGTCCGGAACCGGGTCAACCCGGCCCGTTTAACACCCTTAGTAACGATATGCCTCTCCCATCTGTTGATTTTCAGCAGACCCATGTCAACCCAGTCATTATGGAATCAACTACGCAGGATTTAACAGCTATCCCCCTCTCAGAAGCTGATGATGATGCCGATGACGAAGCTGAAACTTTCATCAACAATCTCAGAGGTCTTTCATAGAGGTTGAATTGGTCAGAATACGCTTCTACTGCTCTGGTATGTTCTGACACTGATTCTCACAGTGAATCTCTTCCCCTCTCTTGGCATGACGGTGAGGCATTAGAGCTGCAAGAAATTCACCAAGTAATTCAGCAACCCACAACAATAGAGACTTCTAAATGGACAAAACTAGTTATGGGAAGGCATGCAAGGTTTTTGGGATCAATATAACCGGCTTTGAACATGAAATTCTATACTTAATTCTAAGAATGGACCAGAAGAGACAGGTTCAATTGCAAAAAAGGGGGTCTCCTTCTACTTCCAGTAAGAAAGGAAAGGGGAGAAAGAAAGGGGAATCTGAAGTTCAGAACCTAAATTTGCGGCATCAACTATGATGGGAGGAAGAAAAGTGATAGGGGCCGGCATTGCAAGATACTGTCCAGATGAAGGTCAAAATTCTCAGTTGGAACATTCAGGGGCTAAATGATAAGAATAAAAGAAGCACTCTAGCTTCACTAGTCAGAAGGTGGAAAGCTGATATCTTGTGTCTACAAGAAACCAAAATGGATGGCATACCATCAAGTATGAATTTTCAGATATGGGGGACTAGGGGGACTGATTGGGTAGAGTTGGGGGCAAACGGCAAGAGTGGAGGTATTGTTATCTTATGGGACAAGAGATTGTGGAGGTCTGTTGACTCTCACCAAGGTTGTTTTTCAATTACATGCATCCTTGAGAGTCTGCAAGAGGATTTCAGGTGGGGTTTTACAGGAGTCTACGGCCCACACAACAACACAGACAGGAATGACTTCTGGCAAGAGTTGGGAGCAATAAGGGGTATCTGGAGTGATCAATGGGTTATAGGAGGGGATTTCAATGTGTGCAGATTTGAGGCTGAGAGATACAATTGCAACAGAAGAACCAAAGCCATGAGAAACTTCTCTGAAATAATCTCAGATCTTCAGCTAATCAACCTTCCTTTACACGGGGCACAATACACATGGTCAAGGGGGAAAACAATTTACAGGCCTCAAGAATTGATAGGTTCCTTATCTCTACAGAATGGAACGAGAACTTTAAGTCTATCAAACAATTGGCAATGCCAAGACCTATTTCAGATCACAAGCCTCTCATGCTAGAAAGTGGTGATTGGTCTTCAGCTCCATCCTACTTCAAGTTTGAAAATATGTGGCTCCAGCAAGAGGGGTTTATGGACATGGTGAAGGAGTGGTGGCAAGGTTATGTGATTAGTGGCAGCCCTGATTTTATACATGTTCAGAAGCTGAGAAACCTGAAGAAAGACATCTCCAAATGGAACAAGGAAGTCTATGGAAAGCTAGAGACAAGAAGAAGCAAAATTCTAGAGGAGCTTGCAACTTTAGAACAGGCAACAGAGAACAGAACTCCTACTCAGCTTGAAAAACAAAGTTTTCTTAATATGAAATTGGAGCTAATGGAAATTGCTAAAGCTGAAGAAACTTCATGGAGACAAAAATCAAGATGCCTATGGCTAAAAGAAAGGGACAGGAATACAAGATACTTCCAAACAATGGCCAACTCTCACAGAAGATACAACTCAATTGACAAGCTCAAAATTGATAATGAAATCACAAAAGACAAGGAAGTGATCAATGAGGAGATCTTGAATTACTACCAGAATCTCTACAAAGAAAGTGAAGAATGGAGGCCTACTGCCAGCTTTGAGGAAGTAGCCAGACTCACAGAGGCAGACAGGGAGTTGCTAGAAAAAGTGTTTGAAGAAGATGAAGTGCTTAGTGTCATTCAATCATGTGCTCCTGATAAGGCCCAGGGCCAGATGGTTTTACTATGGCATTCTTCCAAAAATCTTGGGGTTTCATTAAGGCAGAGGTCATGGGGGCCCTCCGCTACTTCCACCAACATTGCTACATGGTGAGGTCTTGCAATGCATCTTTCATTGCTTTAGTACCTAAAAAGAAGGGTGCTGTTGATCTCAGGGATTTCAGGCCAATTAGCCTTATTGGAAGTGTTTACAAGATAGTTGCCAAGGTTCTAACAGAGAGATTGAAGTTGGTTGTTGGGAAGCTAGTCTCTAGCTATCAAAATGCCTTCATCAAACAAAGGCAGATAACTGACGCAACTCTCATAGGTAATGAGGTTTTGGATTGGAGGATCAAAACTGGAGAACCTGGAGTTATGTGCAAGTTGGATATAGAGAAGGCTTTTGATAAATTGAATTGGTCATACCTAATATCTATCTTGAGGAAGATGGGCTTTGGTGAAAAGTGGATAAAATTGATAAGGTATTGCATCTCTACTGTTAAATATTCAATTTTAATTAACTGATCCCCTGTGGGTTTCTTCTCCCCTCAAAAAGGGATCAGACAAGGTGATCCACTCTCCCCCTTTTTGTTCATATTAGCCATGGAAGGTCTAAGTAAGATGTTGGAAAAGGCCAGACAAATGCAGTGGATTCAGGGCTTCAGAGTTGGCACCAATACTGGGAATACAATTACTATATCTCATTTACTGTATGCTGATGATACTCTGATTTTTTGTGAGGCAGAAAAGCACAACTCCTATACCTGAATCTCACCCTCCTACTCTTTGAAGCCTTGTCAGGATTACATATCAACAAGCTGAAAAGCACTATCTATCCAGTCAACAATGTGAACAACATAGTAGAGTTGGCAGGAACTATGGATTGCAGCATTGGGGCACTCCCTTCCACCTACCTGGGCCTTCCTTTGGGAGCCAAATTTAAGAATTGTGAAATTTGGAATGGTGTTGTAGAAAAATTTGAAAATAGGTTGGCCACTTGGCAAATGCAGTATTTATCTATGGGAGGTAGATTAACTCTTATCAGCAGTGTACTTGACAACATACCTACCTATTATATGTCTTTGTTCCCTATCCCTAAAAAGGTGTTAAAGCAATTGGATAAAATCAGAAGAGATTTCCTTTGGGAAGGGAATAACAGCTCTCACAAGTTCCATTTGATAAAATGGGATAAAGTCATACAGCCAAAAAGCAATGGAGGACTGAGGCTCAAAGATTTAGCAATCCACAACAAAAGTATGCTGATGAAGTGGCTATGGAGGTATGGTACAGGTGAGCCAAGTCTCTGGAAGAAGATGATTGATGCAAAACATGGGAAAAGAGACAACTGGAGCACTAAAATTGCAAATGCCCCTTATGGTGTTGGTCCCTGGAAGTTTATTAGCAAATTGAACAATGATTTTTTTCCAGAAAA
Organism: Nicotiana attenuata; assembly: GCF_001879085.1. Taxonomy (NCBI): domain Eukaryota; kingdom Viridiplantae; phylum Streptophyta; class Magnoliopsida; order Solanales; family Solanaceae; genus Nicotiana; species Nicotiana attenuata. Next base: position 96,204 of record NW_017672960.1, read on the forward strand.
TCCACTTCAAACCTGGTAATGGAGAGCACATCAAATTTTGGAAGGACATTTGGCTGAATAACACAGCCCTCATGGATGATTATCCTAACATTTTCCAAATTGCCATGGACAAGAACTCCTCAATTGCTCAGAACAGGAGCAACAGCATCTGGGATGTGCATATGAGAAGGTCTGTCCAAGATTGGGAAATGGAAAGTTTGATGGAAATGCTAGCAAGAGTGGAAAGCTAAAACATTGATGAAGATCTCTCAGACACTATGTGTTGGGGTAGCAAGGGTATCTTCACAGTCAAAGAGTGTTACAAGCAAAACTGCACTCAAAATCAGGTGATTGATGCCTGGCCATGGAAATTGATATGGAGGACCAAACTACCTATTAAGGTTATATGCTTCAATTGGATTGCATTATATGAAGCTTGTCTAACACAAGACAACATTAACAGGAGAGGATTTCAGCTGGTCAACAGATGCTACCTTTGTAGGAGGAATCAGGAAACTGTCAGTCATTTGTTCCTGCACTGCCCAGTTGCCACTGATATATGGAATATGTTCTATAGTATTTTTGGTCTGAGCTGGGTTATGCCTCAAAATATGAGGCATGCACACATTAGTTGGAGTTTGTGGAAAGTTGATAAGGCCATCAAGAAAATCTGGTTGATGATTCCTGCAGCTATTTTTTGGTGTTTATGGACAGTGAGAAATACAAGATGTTTTGATGGCATCACAACTTCAAATCACTCTCTCAAGGCAAAATGCCTACTTGAACTTTTTTGCCGGACAAAATTGTCCCCTGTAATTAGTACTGATCTTTTTTTGGACTTTGTTAGTACTCTTGTCCTAGATTGACACTTTGTATAGGGCCTAGCTTCTCCTTTTTGTTTTTGCCTTTGTAACTAGGCCTCCTGTAACTATGTAACTATGCATCTTCTTGATGCTTTTTTAATGGAACACCTTACTTCATCAAAAAAAAAAAAAATGTGGAAGCAAAACTAGAAAAGAAATTGAAAAACACTGAAGTAAGAATTAAAGGATATGGGAAAACTCAAGGAAAGAGTTCCTAGAATTTCCAAGTACTCAAGTTCTAATGATTTGACAAGATCCAAGTAACAACAAATTAGTTATTGGATGAACTAAACACCTATACTTGATAAAGAAATCAAAACTTAGAATTGAATCTTTACCGCTTCGTGAGCAATGTTAGGCAACAATTAGTACTCGGATCCTAATTGTCTTCTAAGAATACCAAGAAAAAATCGGATATCAAAGAAGAAATTACCTTACAAGATGCCTCAAAGGTTCAAAAGAACTCTCAAATAATAGTATTCATCAAAATTTAAGTTATAATCAAGAACAAAGCACCCCTTTATATAGGAGCATAAAAGGGGGCTGCCAACCCCTTGAAATTACTTACGGGGTGGTCAAACTAAACTAAATAAGCTGAAATTTCCAGGGGGATATTTAAGCCTAAAAGGCAGATTCCATAAAGCTATAGTTAAGCACTATTTTGGGCTGTTCGACTTGTTCCTTTTTGGGTTGGCTTTGGGCCCCGGTCCACCTTCTCTCGAGCTTCAATTTGAGCCTCCACATAGTTGTAAGATTTGGCCAAAAGATCTTCCTTGAGCTTGAACTCTTCTTCCACTAGTTTGAAATTTCTTTGTTTGGGATCTTGTTATGGTTTTCTTGGAGCTTCCAAATATTCATCTTTGTCATTAATGTCATTGAGCAACAACAGCAACAACAACAACAACAACTCAATAAAATCCCACAAGTGGGATCTGAGGTGGGTAGAGTGTACGCAGACCTTACCCCTACCCCAGAGAGGTAGAGAGGCTGTTTCCGAAAGATCCTCGGCGCAACAAGAATTAAATCAACAATAGACAATAGGTCATTGACAACAACAAAAGCCAGAAAAATAATATCAGCATCGTAAGAAACAGAAAATAGATATAATAGCAATAACAATAACAAGTAATAATGCCACAGAAAATAATGTGGAAACTATGTAAACCACTAACAACCCAAGGCGAAACATTATTAGCCTAGCCCTGCCCCCGGAACAACGTAGAAAAACGCTCCTCTCTCCTAACCTACAACCCTAATGCTCGATCTCCACACCTTCCAATCCGGAGCCATGACTTCGGAGATCTGAAGTTGCGCCATGTCCTGCCTGATCACCTCACCCCGATACTCCTTAGGCCGCCCTCGACCTCTCCTCATACCTGCCAATGTCAACCGCTCACACCTCCTAACCGGGGTATCTATGCTTCTCCTCCGCACGTGCCCGAACTATCTAAGCCTCGCTTCCGGCATCTTGTCGTCCATTGGAGCCGCGCCCACCTTCTCCAGAATATCTTTATTCCTAATCTTATCCATCCTAGTGTGTCCGCACGTCCATCTCAACATCCTCGTTTCTGCCACTTTCATCTTCTGGTATGAGAATTCTTGGCTGCCTAACATTCAGCCCCATACAGCATGGCCGGCCGGTCATTGAGCTTTCCATCAATGCTATCAATTGATAGTCAGGTATTGCTCTTGTTTGTAGAAGAGTGTCATCATTGAGCATCTTGTGAAATTCTTTTTCAGCACTTGAGCTGTGTTGGAGGTGTTAAAAAATAACTAAAATCTGTCCCCCCAAAAAAAGAAGTTGACATTCTTGATTTGTGTTTCATGATGCGAAATCTTTGTGAATTGACTTAGCTCAATTTGTGCTTTCTTCTTCACATTTATTGCTTTCATCATCTGTCTTCTAGTTGGTTATCATGAAAAGGTAGTCCTCTTTCATCAATAGTTATGGAGTCGAAGCATAGCTGATGGTTCATCATTCATGTTGTTATGTTTATGGCATTTACATGGTTTCTATGCTAAATAACTGTCCAGGTTGAACAACTACGCAAATCAGGACTTATCAAAGGGGGTAGCACTGAAAACGCCATTGTTTGTAGGTAAGGGATACTTTCTTTTTCAGTTGTATTTGGAAAAATGCTGGAAAATGTAATTAGGTAACACTTACACTTCATCCAACTTTCCGAAAATTTAAGCAATATTTGAGCAAGAGTAAGTAGTGTCAGCTAATGATGCATGGTATGTCTCGTTCTATATTTAATCAGATATAACATGTCTGCTAGGATGATACATCCTTATGAAAAGTTACCACCACTGTCAACCGGAGGCCATTATGCTTTCTACTAGGTGTATTTTCTTGATTTAACCTCACATATGATATCTCCTCTTCTACAGTGAAAGTAGAGGCTGGCTGAATCCACCACTGCGTTTCAGTGATGAACCTTGCAGACACAAGGTTTTAGATCTTATGGGTGATCTTTCCCTTTTGGCGCAGGGTGGTAACCAAGGGCTTCCAGTGGCACACATTATTGTCTATAAGGTTTGTTTCTTTGCCTTCCAATTATTTAGTTTTGGTGTTTAATGGTGATGGACCACGGAAAGGATTGTCTAGCAGAAAATGTGACCTTTTCTTAGCCTCTGCCTGATCTCTTGTTTAATCCTTGTTCTCACATCTCCTTTATATGGAGCTTTCAAATCTGGCTAAAACTCTGATTGGAATAGGAGCTTTCTAAAGCCACTGCTTACTACGATGTAGTATGCTGCCTTCTTTAGCAAAGGTTCTTATATGTTCTGCTTCTGTGAAGAAAGGTGAAAGAGAAACTGAATTAAATTCTACTCAGCAAAAACTTTTTCTGCATCTCATTTCTACAATGGTGTTGTATCTGTCCTGAACCTCATTGTTGGGCATCATGAACTTGGTTACCTTCTTCTCGTCATAGTCATAGTAATGCAGTTCCCTGCACTACTATAGGTATATGCATATTGTGAGCACTGTCCCAGTCTTTTTGTGTTTCAATTTTTCATTCTCAGCTTTCCTTCCTCTTTTTATTTTTTAATAGTTTCTGAATAACTTTGCTATTTGGATAAGTGCGAAGGTATAAAATGTCTTTGTGCATGTGCTCATGAAGTCATTGGTGAGCTTTGTTGTACGTGTTTGCACAAAGGAAGTTGACTGGCACTGGAAGTGCAAAAATTTATCATTGATAGAGGGCACTAATCTTGCCATTATGCCCCTGACGTATTGTGGCTGAGACAAGGACATAATTTGGTAACTTCATTTCTGGAGAAAAGTAAAAATAAGACTCTTTTTAAAATAAAGTACATGATATGGGTGATGTCGAAGGCATTGTATTTACAAGGCTGTAGTGATGAAATATACTTTTGGATTGCTGAGAAATCCAACATTAGATTGAGGGTAAGGGTAAACATCTCCTAATATTTGTTGGAGATAGAACAATTTGCTAATAATTTTTTAATTGATTAAATTCAGCTGCTTAAGTAACTTCATATATGCAGGGTGGACATGCACTGCATACGGATTTTGCTCGCTGCTTATCGAGAGTCAAATGAGCTGGTGTGTTGGAAATTTACTAGTTTTGGCGCTCAGCTCTCGTTGTTGGTAGAAGCCTAATTTTTTCTGACTCCCTGCTGGTCCAGAAGCCTTTAAGACTGCACTTGATTATTTGCTGGACGTTGTCAAATAGTAAGCGAAGTGTTAAAGAGTAGGAAGCATGAGTTTCTTGACCGAACTCGTGACGACATTATCACTTGGATGGTGTAATTGGTAAGACGAGCACTTACGCCTATTCTATTGTCCCGACTTTGAGGCATGGTTGGTATCAGGACTTGGAGAATGCCGAGGGTGAGGGTCTAAAGAGCCCGTTTCAGCACAACTTTTCAGATATTAAGGTCATTTGTTTACACAAATCGTATTAGTTAAAAATCATTGCATTATTATTCTTGTTATTGAATGAGTATGGGGCGGGGTGGATGAAATGGAGGCTCGCTTTTGGTGTTTTGTTTGATAAGAATGTGCCACCAAAACTTAAAAGGTAAGTTCTATAGAGTGGTGGTCAGACTGGCTATGTTGTATGAGACTAAGTGTTGGTTAGTCAAAACTCCCATGTCCAGAAGACGAAGGTGTCAGAAATGAGGATGTTGAGATGGATGTACGGGCATACTAGGATAGATAAAGTTAAGAATGAAATTATTCGGGACAAGGTGGGTGTGGCCTCTGTGGAGGATAAGGTGCGAGAAGCGAGACTTAGATGATTCGGGCATGTGAAGAGGAGATGAACAGTGCCCTAGCGAGGTGTGAGAGGTTGGTCTTGGAGGGCTTAAGGAGAGGTAGCTGTAGGCCGAAGAAGTATTGGGGAGAGGTGATTAGATAAGATATGGCGATTCTCCAGCTTATTGAGGATATGACCCTGAATAGGAAGATGTGGATGTTAAGAATTAAGGAAGAGAGTTAGGTAGCCGAGCGTTGTCCTTGCTCGTACCAGTAGTTTTAGTGCATTACTTAATGTTAGTCTTGTATTTTCTCATTCTTAGATTTATGTTATTGTTGTTTATTACGCTTCAGTTTCTGATTGGTTTTTTGTTGTTGTTGTTGCTCCTTTTTATCTTTCCTGACCCGTGGGTCTATCGAAAATAGCCTCTCTGCGTTCTTAAAGGTAGGAATAAGGCCTGCATACACACTACAATCTCCAAATTCCACTTGTGGCATTATATTGGATTTGTTGTTGTGTTGTCTTCAAATATATCATTTACTTTCTTGATAAAAAAGAAACCCTTTAAATATATTAAATCGTTTTATCCAGTCATATTGGCTTTACAATGCACTGGATGGCTGGTTTATTTTAAGTTTTCCTTTTGTTCTTTCCCTAATTTTGTTTAGTAATTCACATACTTTGTACCCTTTGCCGAAAAGGGGCCTTTGAATGATTAGTAATTAATTTAGCCAATTTTTTCCCCTAAACTAAATAGAATGATCGTATTATTATGTACTTAAAACAAAGTAAATTCCTAATAAGCATAATGCTAAAATAAAGTCAAAATTGTACGATGAAGCAAGGGTTTTATTTCTTATTTTGTAGTGAATTTATGGGATTTAAATACTTTTAAATCTATTTGTTTTTGTTGTAAATTCAGCTTGGCTTGTACAAGAAAGGGGAAGAACACAAAATTGTGTTAAGCAATGATAGAACAAGAAGTGCCATTTCTTTTAAAGAGAGGAGCACGAGTTATTCCCATTCATTTGATGCAAAAGCCAACTCTAAGAAGCAGTATTACTTTAAAAAGGTAGAAAGAAAAGCAAAGGAGTGAGAAAAAAGGGAGCTTAACATATTATAAATCAGTCGCACATTAAAAGAAAGATATATTTTAATTAGCCAACCCGACTACCTAAGATATTCTACATATGGTTAACAAAAGAATTACTTATTATTGGCCTCGACGATGATGATATGATTAAGAATTATATAAGATTTATTATTATGATATTTACTTACTGTTTACCTCGAAAAATGTGAGTAACAATTAAAGATAATTTGTGATTTTAAAGATACGTGATATATTCTGATATTGGTGATTATATAAGTGATATTGAGCTTAAGTAAGAAGAAATAAAGAACCAAATCAATGTTGTCGAAACAGTAGGGGCCTCGAGCTCGTCTATCCAGGGACCTCGAGGTCAGCTATGACCAATAAAGTATGAACAATAAAGTAAAGGCAATAAAGTGGAAGAATAAATGCTGAGCACGTTAAACAAGAGAAGAATAAGAATGTTCTATTGCAGTGAATATTATCTGATCCGCCTTTACAAAATGATTGGGGTCCTCTTTATATAGGAGGAGAAAACCCCAATATAGTACAATCCTCACAAAGGTAAAGAATTCTATTGGTACAGGTGTATAACGACCTAGTATGGACCCGTACCATTTCGTACAACCTTATCCTTTAATTAATGCCCTGGTCCACGTGTCATAGAGAAATTTTCGCTCTTTCTTGATTGACTTCGAGATTGTGCTGCCCTCGATATAGGTCGTGCCAGACCTTCGATTAGCTTCCTCGAGGTGGGTGTCCCTCAGTCGGATCTGGTCTCCACTTCGAGTCTCCTGGACTCGGACCTATAGCCCGATTTAAGACTTCAAAAATCATGCTCCTCGATTTTGACTGCATACAGATAGTTCCCGCGTTTCTTAGAATGGAATGATATGAAACGATTTTGACCTCGATTTTCTCAAACCTCTAGTGATGATGTCATCTTGTGAAGCCAACGTTCGAAGTGATCGAAACGTCCCATCGGCCCATTTCCCTAAAAACATTAAATGCACGCCACTGTTGGTCGGCCATTATCGCCTTCGAACCGTCGCTGCCCCTCTATAAATATGGAGCGTCTTCCTTTAGTAAATAACTTTACCTTTCTTCAATCTCTTCCAATCCTCATCTCTTTCTTCAATCACCTGTTTCCTCCGTCTCTTTAAACGCCGTAAAATACCAAGCTCTAGCCGGAAACACTACATCCCTGTTCACCCGCATTCCTTACCTTACAATCATGGCCAAAACATCCAAGACGGTCCCTAAACGATAAAGCATCATCTTCCTCCGCCTTTCGGCCGGCCAAATCGGCCGTGTCACCGACACTTGAAGAGATCACCCCTGGTGATTGCATCATCAAGAAGGACTTCGGTATCGAGAATCCTCCAATGTTAAGGGCCGATGCGAGAATGTATCACGATATATTAGCCTGATAACCAAGCAGCTCATCAAGGAGGTAAGGGAGGATTGTCGATGGGGGGACGAGGTTAAGATTCAGATCCCCAGGCCAGATGAAAGCATAACTACCCACAAAGAGGGTTTTTTGAGTGTTTACACTTACCCCTTCACAATAGGCCCCCTCGATCCGGTGGTGATCGACTTCTGCAAGACATACAAAGTCACCCTCGGCCAAATCCACCATTCGTTCTGGCGTATCGTGGTCATGTTGCGGTACTTCTCTGAGAAGGCTGAGGGCTTAGAATTCATCCTCAGCCACCTAGTTCGGTTGTATCGGCCCTAGTTATTCCGAGGGCTCAACAAGCTGCAGCGTCGAACCATGAAGTCCTTTTTCGCCAATACCGATGAAACCAAAGATCGAGGTTGGATGAGCCGATTTGTTAGAGTCAGGACTTCGGACATCATCCCCGAGGAAAATATGCCGTTCCCGGAGAGGTGGGATTTTAATCGTAAGTGGAGTCCGCATTTTCCTTTGTATCTATTCATGTTCTTTCATTTTTCATATCTTACTCATCTTTCTTTTGGCAGCCGACGCTTGGGCGCCCCTAGCGGTGCCCGACCTCGAGGATTGGGTCAGGAAACTAGCTACCACATCTTCTTATGACAAACGTAAGTGGCGTGAATTGGCAAAGGGACAATAGGAGGCCAAGAACCACGGCCTTGGAGATGCGTCTGAGATGAGGCCGGCCCCGCATGGGGAACAATTTTCAAATCCAAAGCTCGAGAAGGACAATAAAAGAAAGAGGGTCTCGAAACCCGAAGACCCTCAAGACAAGAAAACCTCCACTCGAAGGCTGCGAAAAAGGTTTGCTCAAACGGGCACAGACTCAACCCACGACTCCCCGGATGGTGAGGAGAATGATGATGAAGAGTCGGCATTGGTGACCCGGACCAGAAAGCCGGTCGAGGTCACCGAGCCTTCCGAACTAGAAAATCCACCTTGTGGTGAGGATGCCTGAATAGAAGAAAAGGGCAAGGCCCCTATGTCCCTGGAGGTTGAGATTGTCCCTTCGTCTTCAGCTGCTATACCGGAGGGGGTAAACGTTGAGTCCCTCAATGTTTATGAGAATGACCCGAGTGAAGAGCTCAGGGCCGCGACAACAGGTCACTCCCTTTCGTTGCCAATTTATTCTGAAGGGGCAATCGAAGAAGCCAACGCTATGCCCAAGCCCGATCCAAATAAGGTTATTGGAGATGATCCTTTTCAGGGGTTCTATGCTAGGATCGAGGATACCAACGACTTTAATGATGCATCCTCCCTTTTCGAAGAGGCCCAACATCTCTTTATCCGGGTAAGGATCTGCCCTTTCTATTGCAAGTTTTTCTCCCATTGTCTTCCTCTTCTACTGACGCGTCTTTATTTCAGGTATAGGCTGTTGCAAAGTTCAAGGCCGAGCTGAACCAGTGTGAGGTCGAGCTCAAGAGAGTCTCGGGCAAAGAGAAGGCCTTGAGGCTCCTTTGTCTCCAGAAGGAAGATGAGCTTAAGGATCTCCGAACTGCTTTGGCCAAAGCTAAAAAAAGCGAGTCCGAGCTGGATGAGAAGGTAACTTTGATAAAGTTCGGCATTCTTGGCCCTGCTTCGGAGGCTAATACTTCAATGTCTTAGCTGCAGCAAAAGCTGAACATGATTGGGCAGCTCCGGGGCGAGGTGAATCAATTTCGGGCTGATTGCCACCAGTGGAAGGAGAACATAGATCGACTTGCCGCCGAAAAGGAAGCTGTTAAGGCTCAACTAATCTCGGCTGCGAAAGGCTTGGATCAAGCCAAGGAAATCGAGGGGCTGGTGGCCGAAATGGCTAAAGCCCTGACTGAAGCTGCACATGCTAAGGCTGAAGCCACACAAGCCAAGGCCGAAGCTGAGAAGACGAAGGCTGTGGCCGATAAATCCATTGCTATATACAAAAGAGAAGCCGTGGACGTTCAGGATGAGTTTAGGGAGGCCTTAAATCGGGCAAGACGGAGAAATGAATTGGCTAAGTGTCAAGCCCGGAGGGAGACTCTCGACGAAGTCCGTGCTCGAGGGTTCGACCTTGCCAAGGAGATAGCCGAAGCACAGGAACGGGAAACCGATGCTAGGTTTCTTGTCTCTTTTGATTATGAGGACGTGGTGAGTGGCTCCGGGGACGAGGAAAGTGAAGAAGATGATCCTAAAGGGGAAAAGGCTCCAGAAGATAAAGCCACCGGAGATGAAAATGGCACTCCCGGGGACGTGGCCCCGAAAATAGATTAGGTTTCTATTTTTGTATAAGGGCCCCTCGCTATAATATGCTTTGTAAATTTCCCGGATGAATATGAAGTAGCTTTTTGCTCTTTTCTTGATTTGTGCTGACTTTTTATTTTCACATGTTAAGTTCGAGTATTGGTTTAGACTCGTAATAAGCCCTTAGGCTTTTATTGCCCAAGATCGTACCCCTTAGGGTTTTAGATGATCCCTGAGCCAAACTTAAAGTCAAATTAATGCGAGCTCGGGGCCTTTAGGTCCGAGTTAAATGAGAACGGGGTCTCAGACTCCCATAGGTCTTTTACCCTAATTTTTTTTAAGCTGGCCCTTAGGCTCTTGTATATTGACCCTTAGGCTCTTTTTTTTAGAATTGGCCCTTAGGCTCTTTTAGATTGGCCCTTAGGCTCTTTAAGGATGGCCCTTAGGCTCTTTTAGGTTGGCCCTTAGGCTCTTTAAGGATGTCCCTTAGGCTCTTTTAGGTTGGCCCTTAGGCTCTTTAAATTGGGCCGTTTTGGCCTCTAAAAATGGCTATATAGTTTTCCCTCACTCCAGCTAAAAGACTTAATTGAAATTTTTGTTATGCCTTAGCATGTATTTTTGTACCCGTTTGGTTTTTCGAAGGCTCACGTATTGGAAACTTATTAGTCATTTTGTTTGCGTGGACATAATCTAATTCCTCTTAAGGGTTTTCCGAAGGCTGGTGTTATCGAAGCCCTTGGATTGTTCGAGGGCTGATTTATCGAAGCCCTTAGATTTTTTGGGGTGCCGAATTTATCGAGGCCTTTTATATTTTGCTTTTGCCGAGGGTAGCCTAATTTAACTGGTTTTTCAATGTTTAAAGGCCTTAGTTTTATAGAGAAAATCGGACGTCTCCGAATCACATTATTTTGGCTGTAGCCTTTGTGTGACCGTAGTCTTTAGTATGGCCGTAGCCTTCGCGTTTGTCACTTGGACTGGTTTCCCGATAACTTTCCGAACTTGTTCGAAAAGTTAGTCCCCGAGTGAGTTGGCCTTGGTCTTTTTGCGAGGGTGCCTCTTTAGGTCTCATGATGCCTCTTTGAGGTCTTATGAGTCCAAATTTTTGATAACTCGGATATATTGACTGTCAATGACAGTCCACGGGTATTTCGGTGTGCTTTGGCCCTTGAGCCGCTTCCCGTAGGATTGTAAGTATAGAGTTCGTATGAGATACACAGTGTTTTTTGATATAACTAGAATGCTTCTTCGAATAGTTAATACATGCGTACACGCTTTGCCATCGGGGCTCGATTATTCTATATGGACACGATTGATTTGACCGTTTGGCCCATTACAAAGTTCTCCCGGCGAGGCCCTCTTAGGCGCGAAATATCTTTCTCAAAGCTATAACCTCCGAGGGTGATGCGCCCCAGTATTCGAGGTTGATTGAAAAGAAGCCTTGAATACTTGTTGCGTGACCCTTGGGTAGCATATAGGTGTTGCCTCGTTAAAAACCTTGCCGGTAAAACCCATTTGGGATAAAACCCGATCTAAGGGAAAAAGAGTGCAACACATGCTTTCAAACCCAAGGTCTTCGAGCTCGGCAGTAGTATCGCTTGAGCATTGATATATTCCAATTATTTGGTAGTTGCTCACTTTCCATTGTGCTGAGTTTGTAGGATCCTTTCCCTATGACTCCGAGGACACTGTACGGTCCTTCTCAATTGGGACCTAGCTTCCCTTTGTTTGGGTCTCGAGTGTTAAGAGTGACTTTCCTCAGTACTAAGTCGCCAACTTTGAAATATCGAAGGTTTGCCCTTCTATTGTAATACCTTTCGATTCTTTGTTTTTGCTCGGGCATTCGTATTAATGCGGCCTCACGTATTTCATCTAGTAGCTCGAGAGAAGTGTTCATCGCTTCGTGATTTGAGCCTTCGGTGGCATGCTGAAACCTTGCGCTAGGCTCCCCGACTTCGACTGGGATTAAAGCTTCGGACCCATATACCAAAGAAAATGGGGTCTCCCCCGTGCTTGACTTCGATGTTGTCCGATATGCCCATAATACCTCGGGCAACACCTCTCTCCATTTCCTCTTTGCATCATCTAGCCTTTTCTTCAAGTTTCGAATAATGGTTTTGTTGGTGGACCCGGCCTGTCCATTTGCACTTGGGTGGTAAGGTGCTGATAGGATCCTTTTGATTTTATGGTCCTCGAGGAATTTTGTCACTTTGCTGCCGATGAACTGTTTTCCATTGTCACATGTTATTTTGGCGGGTATCCCGAACCGGAATATGATGTGGTCCCATATGAAATCGATGACTTCTTTTTCTCTTACCTTCTCGAAGGCCTACGCTTCAACCTATTTTGAGAAGTAGTCAGTCATAAACAAAATGCATCTAGCTTTACCTGGCGCCGTTGGTAGGGGGCCGACGATGTCCATCCCCCATTTCATGAATGGCCACGGGGATAGGACCGAGTGGAGCTGTTCACCGGGTTGATGAATTATTAGTGCAAATCTCTGGCATTTATCACACTTCCGAACGAACTCCTTGGTATTTTTTTTTATGCTATCCCAATAACATCCTGCTCTGATCACTTTGCGAACCAGAGAGTCTGCACCAGAATGGTTCCCACAGGAGCCCACTTCGAGGGGTGAGGAAATCTTCTTCTTCGTTCTCGGCCACCTGTTCATCGGACATTTTGTGACGACCCGGCCAGTCGTCTCATGAGTTACCGCTCCGTTTCCCCCATTTCTGCTTTTTTATGCTTCGTTATCCGTGTTTTATGTGATCAAGTTGATTAGTTTGCGTTCGGAGTGGATTTGGTAAGAAATGAGACACTTAGTCTCTTTTAAGAAGGTTTAAGTTGGAAAAGTCAACCAGATGTTGACTTATGTGCTAGAGGGATCGGATGAGAGTTCCGATGGTTCAGTTAGCTTCGGTAGATGATTTGTGACTTAGGAGCGTGATCAGAATTAGTTTTGGAGGTCCGGTGTAGAATTAGGCTTGAATTGGCGAAGTTAGTATTTTGGCGATTTCCGGTTGGTAGGTGAGATTTTGATCCGAGGGTCAGAATGGAATTCCGAGAGTTGATGTAGCTTCATTATGTCATTTGTGATGTGTGTGCAAAATTTCATGTCATTCGGACGTGGTTTGGTTGGGTTTTTGATCAAAAGCGTATTTCGGAAGTTTTTAGAAAACTTAGGCTTGAATTCGATGTGAAATGATGGATTTGGTGTTGTTGGAGGTGTTTTGATGATTGGAACAAGTTTGAATGAGGTTCTAGGATGTGTTGGTGCTTTTGGATGAGGTCCCGGGAGCCTCGGGGTGATTTTGGATGGTTAACGGGAAGAGTTTGGACTTGTGTAATTGCAGAATTTCTGCTGCTTCTGGTGTTTTCGCACCTGCGATTTGGGGACCGCAGGTGCGGCATCGCATGTGCGGCATCGCATGTGCGGCATTGCATGTGCGAAGGATTATCTGCAGATGTAGATTTGAGGAGTGAGGTCAGGAACCGCAGATGCGGAATAGGGACCGCACCTGCGGAGCCGCAGATGTGGCAGTGAATCGCAGATGCGGTTTTGGCTCGTTAAGTGAATTCCGCAGATGCAGAGAAATGACCGCAGAAGCGGTATCGCAGAAGCGGCGCAGAAGCGGGTTTTGGTTCACAGAAGCGGAAAGGCCTGGACATAAGGTATATATGGTTTTTCTTCGCAATTTTTGAAGGGTTTATTCATTTTTAACTTCAGACTTAGAGCTTTTGGGCGATTTTGAAGGGAGATTTCAAGGGAACTTCGATAAGGTAAGGATTTTGGACTTAAAACACAATTCTATGGCGATATTTCATGAATTAGGACTGAAAATTAAGGAATTTATGGACTAAAAATGGAGGTTTAGGGCTTGAGTTTAAGAGAGTTTGAATTGGAGATTTGAGGGGTCAACGGACTCCGATTCTTGTGATTTTTATATGTATGAACTCGTGGGAGGAAGAGGAATCTGATAATGTGAAAATTTCTGAGTTTCGAGAAGTGGGCCCGGGGCTCGGGTTTTGCTAATTTCAGGATTTTTGATATTTTTCGATTGTTTTGCTTGGGCTTTGTTCCCTTAGCATATTGTAACGTATTCGTTCTGATTTTGGTTAGATTCGACGCGCGTGAAGGCCGATTCGAGGGGCAAAGGCGTCGCGGGCTAGAGATTTAGCCGGTTCGAGGTGAGTAATGATTGTAAATGATATTCTGAGGGTTTGAAACCTCGGATCGCACATCGTAGTGCTATATTGAGGTGACTTGCACGTCGGATAGCGAGCGTGGGGTAGAGCACCGTTGGGGATTGTGATTTGGTCCGTCCCGATTGATGAATTTACCGCGTATTTGACTGAAACTTACTTGTTATCATCATGATTTGGGCTGATTGCCGTATTTGGGCTTCGTGCCAACTATTTGAACCCTTCGGGGATTATTATCACTGTTTCCTCACTGTTTTGACTTAGTACTTGAACTCAGTCATGCTGTTTTGCACTGTTTTACAACTCAACCAATTGTACCCAGTTTTGAGACTTAAATGATATTTCTAAATGATGTTTTGGGCTGAGAACTACTGTTTTACTAATGCCCGAGAGGCTTGTGATGATTTTTCTGACTAAGTGCGGCCGAGGGCCAGATGTGAGGATACCCTGAGTGATATGAGGTCGAGGGCCCGAGATACATATATACGCCACGAGGTGGCTTGAGTGATATAAGTCCGAGGGCCTAGATTTGATGCCACGAGATGGCTTGATATTGCGCTTGGGCCGTAAGGGGCCCCTCCGGAGTCTGCACACCCCCAGTGAGCGCGGGTACCCATTGTGATCTGAAAGTGAGCCCGAGGGGCTGATATTGTTCTGAGAGAGGGAGAGCGTGCCTGAGGGGTTGGTATTGTTCTATGTGTTTACTTTCTTTATCTTTCTGTGCATTAATTGCTTAACTATTGTAGAGGCATCTCATTCTATTTTCATTGGGTTACTGCTTTATATTACTTGTTTAACTGTTGCAATATAGATTACCTTGTGTTAATGTGATTTCTTATTCTCAGCCGTTATTTATGCTTATTACTCACTGGGTCGGAGTACTCACATTACTCCCTGCACCGTGTGTGCAGATTCAGGCATAGCAAGTCCCGCTCCCGAGTGCTGACTCGTCTCAGCTCAGGCGGATTCTTCGAGGAGACTTTAGGTAGCCGCTGGCGTTCGCAGCCTGGAGCTCCTCTCTATCTATATCTTTACTTTCCATTTTAGTACTGAGACTCTGTAGTTATTTTTGAGAGATTTGATATCTTAGACGCTCGTGACTTGTGACACCCCGGTTTGGGCTGTGTCGGGATGGTTTCCCCTTATTGTTATCTATGTTTTCGCGAATTTATTACTATTTAAATCATACTTTAAACTATTTTACGATCATTAATTGTGTTAAAAGGTGTATGGTATTGGTCTGGCTGGCCTTGTCTTCACGAGAGGCACCATCACGACCAGGTTCGGGGTTAGGGTCGTGAAACATTTGTCCCTCGGGCTCAACCGAGGGCACGAACTGTGACTGCTATTTGGTCACCTATTCGCCCTTCGACTTCTCCGATGTGGATGGTCGATAATGGTGCTGAGTCGTGCGCTGCAAACATTTCCTTGGCTGCATGCTGCTCTCTATATACTGTTTTCACGCTATCCTTCGTCGGGATCTTCATCATTTGGTGGAGGGTCGATGGTACCGCCCTCATGCTATGGATCCACGGCCTTCCGAGCAAAGCATTATATCTCTTGTCACCTTTGATGACATGAAACTTGGTGTCTTGTATGGTTCCGGCCACGTTGACTGGGAGGATGATTTCTCCCTTCGTCGTTTCACTTGCCATGTTAAAGCCATTCAAAACCCGAGATACTGGTATGATTTGATCGAGCAGCTCGAGCTGCTCCACGACCCTAAACCTGATTATATTCGCCGAACTACCTGGATCCACGAGAACACGTTTAACTTGAACTTTATTTAAAAGGATAGAAATTACCAGTGCATCATTGTGAGGTTGAGATAAGCCTCGATGTCTTCCTCGCTGAATGTGAGGGTGTCCTCGGGCAAGTAATCCCGAGTCCGCATTTCCCTTGTGATGGATGCTTTGGTGCGTTTGAATATTGGTCCCTGGGGGACGTCGACTCCGCCGATGATCATGTGAATGACATGTTGGGGTTCTTCTGGTTCACTCTTCCTTCCTGCATCCCTCTCCTTGAAGTGATTCTTAGCCCGATCACTTAGGAATTCTCGAAGGGGCGCTTCATTGAATAACCTAGCCACTTTCTCTTTTAGCTGTCTGCATTCCTCCGTTCTATGACCATGTGTGCCATGATACTTGCACATCAAGTTTGGGTTCCTTTGGGAGGGATCGGTCTGTATTGGCCTGGGCCACTTTGTATCTTTGATTCTCCCAATAGCCGAGACGATCCTTGATGCATCTATGCTGAAATTGTACTCTTATAATCGGGGGGCTTTGGCGGGGTAGGCGTGCTTATCGAACCCGTTCTTGCTCATGAGCCCCCGAGAACCTGGACTTTGGTCACTTCTTCGATTGCCCTGAGAGGTATTGTGGTTTGGGCCGTTGTTTCTTCGATCATATGGTTGATACCCTTCTTTGTTGAATCTTGATCCCCGGTCTGTGTCCCTCGGGGGCTTGGCTACGAATCTGCTAGGGTGAACTGAGCCTGAGGGGGCAACGGAGCCTGGATACTTCATTTTTTTAGTCCAACCAAGCCAACCATAAATTATTCTAATTGATAATAGTAATATGAATCCCCTCAAAAATGGATCTAATTGCACTTCACGCTCCAAATTTTTGATGATTAAATTTATCTTTCTTGGGTGAAACGGGGGATATCTCGATCGGGGGAGAGAACGGGGAAATACTCCCAACTGGTCATCCTCGACCCTAATTTTTGACTGATACCGATTGTGCATATTCGACCATGTTACAGCTGGATATTCGATCAAGTTCTACTTTAGCTGTCGAGATGCTATCGAACTTGTTTCATTCAAACCTTGCATAAAGGCCTGAACTGCCCAGTCGTCGGAGACCGGTGGTAATTTCATCCTTTTCATCTAAAACCGGGACACGAACTCCCTCAGCATCTCGTCATCCCTTTGTTTTATTTTGAAGACGTCTGATTTTCTTGTGGCCACTTTTATGGCCCCGGTGTGTGCTTTTACGAAGGCATCTGCCAACATAGCAAATGAATCAATAGAGTTAGGAGCTAAGTTATGATACCAGATCATAGCTTCTTTTGACAGTGTCTCTCCAAAATTTTTCAATAATACTGACTCGATTTCGTCATCATTCAAGTCATTTCCTTTGATTCCACAAGTGTACTGATCACGCCCAACTCTAGTCGTAAAAAGGATAAGCGGTCGCTGCAAATATAATCCGGTCTAAAAGTCCGGAGTCGAATCCACAAAGAACAAAGGCTTAGCTGTATCTGTTCAATATCACTAAGAAGACAAGATTGAACAATTTTCTAAATTATAAAGATTGAGATTTATATTTCTAACTAATTAACTAGCAAATACTACAAAGCAGTAAAATTATCAACTAACGAGACAAAGGGTTGGAGACTAAATTAAGGAGGTCTAGAGTTATGATTTCCCCAATTGTCGAAATCCTTCTACAATTTTGCCAATATGTTCCCTACAATTTTGCCAATGTATTCTCTAATGATCGTGAGCACTTTAGATGCCGTAATTCTCTGTCGAGCAACTACAATAATTTACTAGACATATTCTTTCAAACTACACTAGTTGGCTTTATCTAACCACTCATTATGACCACGTCAATGCTTTGTTATTTCTAAACCTACCTCTAAACCCGCTGTATTGATTTCTCACATACGATAGGAGTGACGTTGTTCAACAACCACCTAAATATGTATCCTTTCTCAAGAAACACATAATAAATAGGCACAGTCAATCGATGGCCATTCAATCAACAACAATAAACACGTAGTTGAACAAGTAGAGAAATCCGACGGCTCAATTATATAAAAACATAACAAGTATTTATCCTACAAAAGGTTCTATCAAAATCCTAGATAACAAATTAGTTATTCATAATAGTATGTAAAACTACAATACTAAAAGTTATAACCACAATGAATAAATAGGAAGAGGAAGGAAAAACTCGCAGAAGAATTCTCCGCCTTGCTCCTATTGTATCTCTGCCTCCTTAGGTCGAATCTGTGTCAAAAATATGTCCAACCTCTCTTAAAATATCGTTTTTCCATGTATATATACCAAGTAGGGTCGGGCCCAAATAATTATACCTTCTCCTACGCGAAAAAGGACAATTGTTCAGGTCTGGACGCCGCGGTCGCAGTCCGGGCGCGGTACATTACAAGGCTACTGTTTCAGTCCGCGTCAGCTCCGTGGTCGCGGTTTTGACCGCGTTTTTCACCTTGTTCCGTTTGGAATTTGGAAAAACATAAAACATGAAAGTTGTATCCCTTTGAGTTAGCTTTCCAACCATATATTGTGGAGCCCAAATGGAGTTCTGAGTGAAACGTTATGTGCATTTTACTAGACAGTATGCAATATGCCTTCTCGATTCTTCGTTTTGTTACTCTATCATCCGTTGATCCCCGAATACGTTCCCGGTTTAATCCCTTGGGCTTTTACTCAGACTTCAAAGTTCTAATCACTTGAATTCATTCTATAACATCTATAGCTCGGAATCACTCCTACAATGCATAAAACACACAATTAGTGCAAAACACTAACGATTAAAACGCAAACTCAACTAAAGTGCAGTAAATTTGAGTGCAATAAGCGACTAAAATACGTAATTAAAGCCTATCATCAACACCCCACACTTAAACCATTGCTCGTCCTCGTACAATCAAACTACACTTTATATAGACACGACCTTTTTAAACAATTCTCTTAACTCATCACACCAAGAATATTTAAAATAGACTAAGCACAAAAGCGTAACATATTCACCTCAAGATTTGACTCACAAGTACCACGCATTAGCCACAACTCACCCACTTACTATAACATAGAGATCACTGACATTACCTTTCCTTCATGAATCAAGTGCCCTCACACAACAAAAGAGAGTAGTTCCACACAATAAAATTTAAGAACACTTAGGAACTCAAGATAGAAAGAATTCACTCACTCTCAAACATAACATTCATATGCCACAAAAGATGCACCATAGGCTTGCCCGTAGTGTACTCCTCCACTAATCAAGCTCATTCAGTCTAGGATCAAGTAGGACTTTATTTGGTTGTAATGTAGACTGCGGGACGGGTAGGATACATTTAGATGAGTGACTGCACCTCCCTAAGCACTTTAATACATATACTTTAACATTCAAACCACATACTTATGTCAAACCAAACTCCACCTTCACATCGATGTATATTACCCATTCTTCTTTAAGCACACTTACATCAAAAGCCACCACTTATCAAGGAATATTTTTTTTTCACAACAATACAACTATTTTTTTTTCCAATTCAAGTGGCTCTTACTTTTTCAAAATAGTGCACCTTTCTCCTTATTTCATTAGTTCCACTCAAAAGCTCAAACCAACCACCCCACACTTTAACTTTTACACATCTCATAACAATTCAAGTGTTCATGAGAGGTTAGAAGGTTCAAATAGATGATTAATCCAAACGAATGGGCAAGGCTTGTAATGTGGTTGCCAAGGAAACAAGATTACCGGCTCAAAGGCATTAACTACGATACATAACAATTAGGTGGGTAAAATATACATATCTGGCTCAACAAAGAAACGCCTATATCACTTCCAAGACTAAACAAAACTACTATTTCGCTTTGCAAACACACATGGCAAGTTCTAGGCATCAAATGCAATGCACAGAATATAACAAATCCTTACACACACATGGCACATAACTCACTCAGGATTGGATTCATAAACACTCTAGTCAAAGCCGTTAAGCAAAATTAAGATCATAAAATTTAAGGTACTTATACAAGAGTCAAAAACTGAGCCTAAGCGTCACAATCAAAGTACCACTATTCTCAAGGCATAACAAAGTCAAGAGATATTGCTTCAATTCAAAACACAATACAATGGCTCCTATTCCTAAGAAAAAACTAACTACACTCGGTTCAAATAAAACTCTTGGAAAAGAACCGCGGCAGAAAGAAAAACCAAGGGGGAATTGCTACACTACCTAACAAAAGAAAATCTTTTTATTTTATTTTTTCTTAGGACTTAAATCCCTCAAGGAAATTGTCTAATAGATCCATCGTACGGAAAAGTCCAATCTTTTCTATTTAAAAAAAAATTATTCAATTAAACTAACACAACTAAATAGCATAGAAAGTCACCCAGACAATCTCCTCACCCCACACTTAAAATTGTGCATTGTCCCCAATGGACACCATAACTAATAAAAGGGTAAAAGAGACTCCCTGGTAGGCCAAAGGCCGAAGCACTAACAGCCCATGGGGTACTCAGACTTCTCCCAAGCTTGGTCTTTCGTACGGGTACCTCACACTTAGTTCCAACTATCTGGTTTGCTGTTGCATCCTTCCAATACCTTTGCTTTCCATGCTCCTAGAAAATAAAAAATTGACACTACAAAAATAATACAATTAAAAAAAATAAAAAATAAAAAAAAGAAAATAATAAAGCTGGGTTGCCTCCCAACAAGCGCTTGATTTAACGTCGCGGCACGACGCGAATCACTTTTTGCCTCCACCTCGAGCTTATGAACTGAACCCCCAATTTGGCATCAAGTTTTCGGCTATGCTCTAGGGGTGGAGGAACAAATCTAATTGGCCCAAGCAACCATTGTCCTATTCTACACTTCTTGGCTTTTAGATGAGGTATCTAGTCCTGTATTTCTGGCAAGAAAAATTCCAGAATGTAGGCACCTTGTTCCTCATTCCTTGACTTCTCAATCGACTCGGATGACTCTATTTTCATATCGTCATCCAAGCACAATGTAGAAAAATGTTTGGAGCGAGGACCAATGCGCTCACACACATGAACTTCAGGACTTTCAGCATCCTAAACATCAATGATACTAGAGTCAACAAAATTTGTATCCTCAATGTCCTTGGTTGACTCTAGTCTCACTTCTTCAACATTGACATCTTCAAATTCTAGTTGGCTAGGTTGTTGATGTTCTACTCTGACCTCCCAAATTAACACCTAAAATTCATGCTCTTCTTGGCTACTATCATCAATATTGGCTTGTTGAGCATTAAAAGCTCCAACCACTTGACTCAATTGAGCCTCCAACTTGCGAATAGTTGCCTCTTGCCTTTCTATCTGCAATTATTTTTTATTATTTTGTTTCAGAAGACACTTTAACATATCCTTGATCTCCTTCAGGTTTGCATCCCCAGGTTCTTTGTTCCTATTAACTTCACAAGAAAAGGTAGAACCATCATAGTAAGGGGTTGGGGGAAGATAAGAAATATAAGCATAACCATGAAAGTGATCATTTTTACCACCACACACATCACACACATTCCACAAATAAGATTGAGTTGGTGCACATAACTCGCTCTTAGGAACGTTTTGAAAATTTTCCCACGGGTGGTTTTCTTCACAATAGTAGAATTATCAACACCTAAATTACCATAATTCCAAGATGTCATGTTTCTCAAATCAACAGTTATAAAAAAACAAAAAAAATAAAAGTTCAAACTTGAACTCTAGCAATATATAAAGCTACAACTACACCGTTAGTTACCCGGCAACGGCGCCTAAATTTGATCACGCCCAACTCTAGTCCTAAAAAGGATAAGCGGTCGCTGCAAATATAATCAGGTCTAAAAGTCCAGAGTCGAATCCCACAGAGAACTAAGGCTTAGCTGTATCTGTTTAATATCACTAAAAAGACAAGATTGAACAATTTTCTAAATTATAAAGATTGAGATTTATATTTCTAACTAATTAACTAGCAAATACAACAAAGTGATAAAATTATCAACTAATGAGACAAAGGGTTGGAGACTAAATTAAGGAGGTCTAGAGTTATGATTTCCGCAATTGTCGGGATCCTTCAAGCTATGTTCCCTATAATTTTGCCAATATATTCTTTACTGATCGTGAGCACTTTAGATGCCGTAATTCTCTCTCGAGAAACTACAACAATTTAATAGACATATTCTTTCAAACTACACTAGTTGGCTTTATCTAACCGCTCATTATGACCACGTCAAGGCTTTGTTATTTTAAAACCTACCTTTAAACCCGCTGTATTGATTTCCCACATACGTTAGGAGTGACGTTGTTCAACAACCACCTAAATATGTATCCTTTCTCAAGAAACACATAATAAATAGGCACAGTCAATCGATGACCATTCAATCAACAACAATAAACACGTAGTTGAACAAGTAGAGAAATCCGACGGCTCAATTATATAAAAACATAACAAGTATTTATCCTACAAAAGGTTCTATCAAAATCCTAGATAACAAATTAGTTATTCATAATAGTATGTAAAACTACAATACTAAAAGTTATAACCACAATGAATAAATAGGAAGAGGAAGGAAAAACTCGCAGAAGAATTCTCCGCCTTGCTCCTATTGTATCTCTGCCTCCTTAGGTCGAATCTGTGTCAAAAATATGTCCAACCTCTCTTAAAATATCGTTTTTCCATGTATATATACCAAGTAGGGTCGGGCCCAAATAATTATACCTTCTCCTACGCGAAAAAGGACAATTGTTCAGGTCTGGACGCCGCGGTCGCGGTACATTGCAAGGCTACTGTTTCAGTCCGCGTCAGGTCCGCGATCACAGTTTCAACCGCATTTTTCACCCTGTTCCGTTTGGAATTTGAAAAAACGTAAAACAAGAAAGTTGTAGCCCTTTAAGTTTGCTTTCCAACCATATATTGTGGATCCCAAATGGAGTTCTAAGTGAAACGTTATGTGCATTTTACTAGACAGTGTGTAATATGCCTTCTCGATTCTTTATTTTGTTGCTCTATCATCCGTTGATCCCGAATACGATTCCGGCTTAATTCCTTGGGCTTTTACTCAGACTTCAAAGGTCTAAATCACTGGAATTCATTCCATAACATCTATATAGCTCGGAATCACTCCTACAAGGCATAAAACACACAATTAGTGCAAAACACTAACGATTAAAATGCAAACTCAACTAAAGTGCAGTAAATTTGAGTGTAATAAGCGACTAAAATACATAATTATAGCCTATCATCATGTACGAAGAAATATGTTCGTTAGGGTCCGTTGTCACTTTATGGGAATGGGCATCGGAGCTGCACTTAGGGGGAATGGTTTTTGTATGAATTTTTTGGCATCTAAGCCCTTAAAAACTGGAGGTGCTCCCGGTATCTGGTCTACCCGGGAGTTGTAAGTTTCCACCTTTTTATTGTTGTCTTCTATCTTCTTTTTTCCTGACTCGATCCTTTTAGTTAGTTCTTTGAGTATTTTCATGATCGTGGGGTCAGTCTCTGAGCCGCCTTCATCGGGTCTTTCTAACACTGGTTCGTGCCGTGTGTTTACTGGTTCGGCGGTGTGAGGAGTTCTGTTCTGACTTTGGAGTTGAGCGATGGCGACTTGCTGAGCTTGCAACATCTCGAATATCACTTGGATGCTGACTCCTCCTTCTTCCAGTCCTCGTGTTTCCCGGTCTCCGGCATGGGCTTCCCTGTGTGCATTCCTTATGGGGTCTTTGCCAGCGTCCATGTTTAGAGCATTGTGTGAGCTGATATCAACCGACTCC
This sequence comes from Nicotiana attenuata, assembly GCF_001879085.1. Taxonomy (NCBI): domain Eukaryota; kingdom Viridiplantae; phylum Streptophyta; class Magnoliopsida; order Solanales; family Solanaceae; genus Nicotiana; species Nicotiana attenuata. The sequence continues at coordinate 119,759 of NW_017672960.1, forward strand.
ACGTCAGGCACTCCCCCAGGGTTATGGGTGGAACACCGACTCCTATGCCGCTGTTTTCTCCTAGACCTTCGTCCTCGTGAATGGGTACATTCTGTGTGCTAGACATGATTAAGCCTGAAATCAAAGTATCTTTGACAAGAAAATGTGTGAAGAATAACGTGTGTTACTAGAAAACTAGCACTAAAAAAATCACTATTACCTTTATCCACACGGTAGGCGCCAAACTGTTTACCTCGAAAAATGTGAGTAACAATTAAAGATAATTTATGATTTTAAAGATACCTGATCTATTCTAATACTAGTGATTATATAATTTATATTGAGCTTAAGTAAGAAGAATATAAAGAACCAAATCAATGTTGTCGAAACAGTAGGGGCCTCGAGCTCGTCTATCCAGGGACCTCGGGGTTAGCTAAGACCAATAAAGTATGAACAATAAAGTAAAGGCAATAAAGCTGAAGAATAAATGTTGAGCACGTTAAACAAGAGAAGAATAAGAATGTTCTACTGCAGTGAATATTATCTGACCCTCCCCCCCTCTTTACGAAATGATTGGGGTCCTCTTTATATAGGAGGAGAAAACCCCAATATAGTACATTCCTCACAAAGGTAAAAAATTCTATTTGTACAGGTGTATAACGGCCTAGTACGGACCTGTACCATTTCGTACAACCTTATCCTTTAACTAGTAAATTTGCTCGCGCTTCGCGCGATCGTTATAAAAAACTAAAATATGGCTAAATAAGTAACGGCATATAAAAGAAAATCAATCTTTACTAATTAAAAATTTCTTTATGATTTATGAACTATTACAATGGATAAAAGACCTATTAAAATTGGTAAAAGTAAATTAATATTAAAAGTCTTTTACACAAATAAAAGTTAAAATTTCATCTATACTCACTTGAAAATGAAAGTCGTAACTTCAGATATAATGCCTCCAGCTTCATTTAAATAAAGTGAATCTTCCATATTATTATAGTACTACTTAAGAAACAAAAAAAATACTTTAAATAACAATTTAATAACTAACATAAAAAATTTCAGCTTTTCTCTTCTTAAAACAAAATAGGAAAATAGAATAAAAGGAGAGGATTATCAGAAAAACTTTTACATATAGAGAGTATATCAAACTGATTTATTTCGTTGTTTACTATCATAAAGATTATATAGCTATTAATGGCGCTTCACTTTGACTAATATCACTTCACTATTCTCAGTCTCTACCTCAATTTTTGTATCCTTGTATCCAATCACAGAAATAACTTTGCAAAAATAAGTTCATGTAGAGTATTGTGGTGCCCATTAAATATTATTACAGGTCAAAGATTTATCTCTTAGCCTTCAAATTAGATTTAGTTACAATATATTAATTTATTTTTATTTTTACTGAAAAGGGGTTATAGCTGTATGATATGGAAGAACCAATTTTATGTTGAGCATAGTATCAGTTCTTTGGTTATTATACCATTCATCATATGCAATATTATACCATACATGGTCCATGAGTTTTTTCTTGACCTTACTGCCAAATATCAAGCAAATGGAGCAGTGGTGTCCTACTCTTCTTCGTTAAAAGATCGGTCGCATTTTGTTTCTGCAATCCTCCTCACAAGCAAATTTAATTTGAGCCCCAAAAAATCCAACAGGACCTAAGTATAAAATTTGTTGGTAGTTGATTTATTTTCTGTCTTTAGTGAATAGAAGATTTTGGTTTAAAACGTTTCCAATGAAATTTGAAACGTTCCTTCTCTAATTAGTTGTTATTATGATGTTGTAACTGAACCTTATTTATTTATATTTAGTAATTTAGTTTATTGTGTGAAAATTTAGAGGAAAAAGTTAAAAAAAAATGAGAAAAAAGATAAATAGGATTCCTACACTATGGGATATGCCACATCATCTTGTCAAGTCCCTCCTTTATATACATATATAGATTAATGCCCTGTCCACGTGTCCTAGGGAAATTCCCGCTCTTTCTTGATTGACTTCGAGATTGTGATGTCCTCTATGTAGGTCGTGCCAGTCCTTCGATTAGCTTCGTCGAGGTGGGTGTCCCTCAATCGGATTTGGTCTCCACTTCGAGTCTCCTGGACTCGGACCAATATGTCACGACCCGGATTTCCCACCCTCGGGAGTCATGATGGCTCCTACTAGTAGAAGCTAGGCAAGACCACTATTCCGATTTAATTACCCTTTTCAAGTTTTAATTCCTTAATAATTTCAAAACAACATAACAAAAGCAGCGGAAATAATAATAACAAAAATTGTGCGGAAGAAGAAATCTGATAGTTTAGAATAATACAAACTGCGGAAGTCTAAGTACAACTAGACCTAGAATTTGGTGTCATAATCTCACAGACTGTCTAAGAATACTACAAATAGGGGTCCGAAAGATAAATATAACGTTGTTTCTGAAGTACATAAAAGAAACAGTATGGAAAGATAGAAGGAGACGCCAAGGACTGCGGACGCCTGCAGGGCTACCTCGGGTCGCTTGATGGACTGGAAGCAGCAACCTCACTGTGGTCCAAAAGCTGCAGCACCGGGATCTGCACACAGTGCAGAGTGTAGTATCAGCACAACCGACCCCATGTGCCGGTAAGTGCCTAGCTAACCTCGGCGAAGTAGTGAGGAGGCTAGGACCAGACTACCAAATAAACCCGTGCAGTTAAATCATATACGGCGAAAAAATAAAGGCAGAAATTTACAGGTAAAGATAGGAGGGGGAAAACATGCTGCGGGGAATATCAAGTAACAACAGAAAACCAATAGATAAATGTAAAGAACACCATAGTTATATTATCAGCGAGAACTAGGAATTCAAAGACAAGTGCACGATATCACCCTTTGTGCTTTTACTCTCGTCCTCACCATATGAATCAATATGATCGACACGACATTACCGTCGTGCTTTTACCTCACATAATCATGACACAGAATTATCCTTCATGCATTATCACTCATATCATAACACGACATTTTACATCGTGCGGCACGACATCACCCTTCGTGCTTTTACCTCACAATATCGACGCGGCATCACCCTTCGTGCATTAACACTCTCGAAATCATGCATGGCATCACCCTTCGTGCTTTACACTCTTCCTCACCCAAGCAGCAATCACAAAGCAATTTGGGCAAGGGAATCAATAACATCACAGTAAAATCCCGGCAAGGGAACAATAGCATAACAACAATATTCCGGCAAGGGAAACAATATCATGAGTAATAACATCCCGGCAAGGGAGATATTATCAAAGAAATAACATCCCGGCAAGGGAGATAATATCAAAGCAATATCATCCCGGCAAGGGAGACAATATCATAAAACTCTTCTCTTTTCCACAATTACTACACAACTCAATTATCAACTTGAGCCAACGCTCTACAATGTTCAACTACCATTAATACTTCCACAAGCCTTGTTCAACAATAGAAGTCATCATATAAAGCATGAACAATACGAAACAAAGTCAGAACAATCATAGTATAGGACTTACGGGCATGCTTGACACTGACGTATAGATACTCATCACCACACCTATACGTCGTACTCAACAATTAACACTTAGAAAATAAGACACAACTCCTAATCCCTCAAACTAAGGTTAGACCAAAGACTTACCTCAATGCCACAAACACAATTCAAGCCTCAACTATCGCTTTACCTTTTGTTTTCACCACCAATTTGCTTGTATCTAGCCACAATTTACTTAATGATATTAATAAATGCTAAATGAATCAATTCTAATGCATGGAAATAGGTTTTCAATTGATTTCCCCAAAAAGTCAAAAATCGACCCCGGGCCCACATGGTCAAAACCCGAGGTTCGAACCAAAACCCGATTACGCATTCACCCACAAACCCAAATATATAATTTATTTGAAATAAGACCTAATATCGAGGTGCAATCCCCAAAATTTGAAAATCCTAAGTTCTACCCAAAACACCCAATTTCCCTATGAAAACCCTTGATTTTGGATTGAAATCATGTGAAAAGATGCTATAGATTAAAGAAAATGAGTTAGAAATGACTTACAATTGATTTGAGAAGAACTTTTCTTTAGAAAATCACCCAAGAGAGTTTAGGTTTTGAGAAAGTTTGAAAAATGAAGAAAAATGCGTCTAAGTCCAAATTAACCGGTCGCAGATGTCGCAAATGCAACTAGGGTTCGCGATTGCGAACCCCTTCAGGACCTGCTATCTTCGCAAATGCGAAGAATCTGTCGCATTTGCGACCATGTCAAAATACTGTCACCTTCGCATTTGCGAGGAATCAATCGCATTTGCGACTCCTGCTTCCGCCGCATTTGCGAAAGAATCGTTGCATTTGCGACTTGTGGGCATACACTGAAGACTTCGCATATGTGAAGTATATCTCGCATTTGCGAGACATGGCTGGCCCTGGGATCTTCGCATTTGCGACAAAAGTATTGCATTTGCGACCCCTGCTTGCATCGCAAATTATGATGCCTGATCTCGCAAATTGCGAGATCAGAGGTCTGCCACACATCTGCAACACACCAGTAATTTTTCTAATCCAATTTCACTCCGTGGCCTATCCAAAACTCACCCCAGCCCTCGGGGCTCCAAACCAAACATGCACGCAAGTCCAAAAATATCATACGGACTTGCTCGTGCGATCAAATCATCAAAATAACATCAACATCTATGAATTAAACCTCAAATTCATGAAATCACTCAAGAACATCAAAATTAATATTTTCTCAACTATAGGTCTGTTTTATACCAAACCAATTCCGATCTTTACCAAATTTTGCAGATTCAACTTAATTATTATTTCAAACTTGTAGTGGGCTCCGAAACCAAGATACGGGCCAGATATCATCAAGAAAAAGCATCAATTCACTTTTAAAAACCTTTCTATTTTCCAGAAAAACAATTTTCTTTAAAAATTCATTTCTCGGGCTTGGGACCTCGGAATTCGATTCTGGGCATATGTCCAAGTCCCAAATTTTACTACGGACCCTACGTGACCATCGGGTCACGGGTCCGGGTCCATTTATCAAGAACATTGACCAAAGTCAACTTTATTTAATTTTAAAAGCCAATTTCCTTATTTTACTTAGTTTTCACACAAAAGCTTTCTGAAAACGCGCCCGAACTACGCACGCAAATAGAGGTGAGACAAAAAGAGGTTTTGAAGGCCTCAGACAAAAAGAGGTTTTGGGTCATCATATCCCCACCTCTAAGACAACCGTTCGTCCTCGAACGGATATAAAAATGAAGTACCGGAGTCAGGGAAAAGATGGGGGTATCGACTCCTCATATCTGACTCGGACTCCCAGGTTGCTGCCTCAGCAGGCTGGCCTCTCCACTGAAGACGAACTGAAGGGAACTTATTCGATCTCAACTGACGAACCTGCCGGTCTGGAATAGCTACCGACTCCTCCTCATAGGACAAGTCGTTGTCCAACTGGACAATGCTGAAGTCTAACACGTGGGATGGATCGCCGTGATACTTCCGAAGCATGGACACATGAAATACTAGATTCACAGCTGATAAACTCGGCGCCAACGCAAGTCTGTAAGCCACCTCTCCCACTCGATCAAGAATCTCAAATGGCCCAATGAATCTAGGGCTTAGCTTTCCCTTCTTCACAAATCTCATCAGGCCCTTCATGGGTGACACCCGGAGCAACACTCGCTCTCCGACGATGAATGCCACATCACGAACCTTGCGGTCGGCATAACTATTCTGCCTGGACTGAGCTGTATGAAGCCTATCCTAAATGACCTTAACCTTGTCCAAGGCATCCTGTACAAGGTCCGTACCCAACAACCGAGCCTCTCCCGGCTCAGACCATCCAACCGACGATCGACACCGCCTACCATATAAGCCTCATAAGGAGCCATCTGGATGCTCGACTGGTAGTTTTTGTTGTAGGCAAACTCCGCTAAAGGAAAAAACTAATCCCACGAGCCTCTAATGTCAATAAGACAAGCTTGGAGCATATCCTCCAAAATCTGAATAGTATGCTCGGACTGCCCGTCCGTCTGAGGATGAAATGTTGTGCTCAACTCGACCCGTGTGCCCAACTCATGCTGAACTGCCCTCCAGAAATGCGAGGTAAACTGCGTACCTCGGTCAGAAATGATAGACACGGGCACACCATGAAGACGAACAATCTCCTGGATATAGATCTCAACTAACCTCTCAGAAGAATAGGAGACTGCCACCGGAAAGAAATGTGTTGACTTGGTCAGCCTATCAACAATAACCCACACTACATCGAACTTTCTCTGAGTCCGTGGGAGTCCAACAACGAAGTCCATAGTGATCTGCTCCCACTTCGACTCAGGAATCTCAATCGTCTGAAACAAACCACCAGGTCTCTGATGCTTTACCTGCTGACAATTCAAACACCGAGCTACATAGGCAACAATGTCCTTCTTCATCCTCCTCCACCAATAATGCTGCCGCAAATCTTGATACATCTTAGCGACGCCCGGATGGATAGAATACCGGGAACTATGGGCCTCCTCTAGAATCAACTCACGAAGCCCATCCATATTAGGCACACATATATGACCCTGCATCCTCAAGACTCCATCATCTCCAACTGTAACCTTCTTGGCACCTCCGTGCCGCACTGTGTCTCTAAGGACACACAAATGAGGATCATCATACTGCTGATCTCTGATACGCTCAAATAATGAGGAACGAGCGACTGTGCAAGCTAACACGCGGCTGGGATCAGAAACATCCAACCTCACGAACTGATTGACTAAATCTTGAACATCCAAAGCAAGCGGTCTATCACCGATCGGAATATACGCAAGACTGTCCATACTGGCTGACTTCCTACTCAAAGCATCGGCCACCACATTGGCCTTACCGGGATGATATAAGATGGTGATATCATAGTCTTTCAACAGCTCTAACCACCTCCTCTGTCTCAAACTTAGTTTCTTCTGCTTGAACAAATACTGTAGACTCTTGTGATCCGTGAACACCTCACATGACATGCCATACAGATAATGCCTCCAAATCTTCAACGCATGAAAAATGGCTGCTAACTCCAAATAATGAACTAGATAATTCTTTTCGTGAATCTTTAACTGCCGCGAAGCATAAGAAATGACCTTTCCATCCTGCATCAACACCGCACCAATTCCAATACGAGATACATCACAATAAACTGTATAAGGCCCTGAACCTATGGGCAAAACCAACACTAGCGCCGTAGTCAAAGCTATCTTAAGCTTCTGAAAGCTCGCCTCACACTCGTCCGACACCCTGAACTGGGCACCTTTCTGGGTCAACCTGGTCATCGGGGCTACAATAGATGAAAACCCCTCCACAAACCGACGGTAATAGCCCGCCAAACCCAAGAAACTCCGGAACTCTGTAGCTGATGTGGGTCGAGGCCAGTTCTTGATTGCCTCTATCTTTTTCGGATCTACCTGAATACTCTTTGCTGATACAACGTGGCCCAACAATGCAACTGAACTCAACCAAAACTCGCACTTTGAAACCTTAGCATACAACTGACTATCCCTTAGAGTCTGAAGAACGACTCGAAGATGCTGCTCGTGCTCTTCCCGGCTGCGGGAATAGATAAAAATATCGTCAATGAAGACAATCACGAAGGAATCCAAATAAGGCCTGAACATTCGGTTCATCAAACCCATGAAAGTTGCTGGGGCATTTGTTAATCCAAATGACATCACCAAGAACTCATAATGCCCGTACTGAGCGCGGAAAGCTGTCTTAGGGGAATCGGATGCCCTAATCCTCAATTGATGGTAGCCAGATCTCAAGTCAATCTTCAAAAATACCTTGGAACCCTGAAGCTAATCAAACAAATCATCAATCCTCGGTAATCGATACTTGTTCTTGATTGTGACCTTGTTCAACTGCAGGTAATCTATACACATCCTCATCGATCCGTCCTTCTTTTTAACAAACAACACCGACACACCCCAAGGTGAGACACTAGGATTAATAAAGCCCTTATCAAGCAAGTCTTGCAACTGCCCCCTCAATTCTTTCAACTCAGCCGGGGCCATACGATACGGCGGAATACAAATGGGCTGAGTGCCCGGAGCCAAATCAATGCAGAAGTCAATATCCCTGTCGGGTAGCATACTCGGTAGGTCTCAAGGAAATACCTTAGGAAACTCACGAACCACGGGCACAGAGTCTATAGGAGGAACCTCAGCACTAAAATCACGAACATACATCAAATAGGCCAAACATCCCTTATCAACCATACGCCGAGCCTTCATATATGAGATAACCCTACGGGTAGAATGACCAGGAGTCGCTCTCCACTCTAGATGAGGTAAACCCGGTAAGGCTAATGTCACAATCTTGGCATGACAATCCAAAATAGCGTGGTAAGGTGATAACCAGTCCATCACCAATATGACATCAAAATCAACCATATCCAAAAGTAACAAATCTACTCGAGTCTCAAGACCCCCAATCACAACTATACATGAACGATGGACACGATCTACCATAATAGAATCACCTACCGGGGTAGACACATTTGCAGGAGCACTCAAGGAATCACTAGGCATGACCAGATACGGTACAAAATAAGATGACACATAGGAGTCTGTAGATCCTGGATCAAATAGAACTGAAGCATCTCTACTACAAACCAGAGCAGTACTCGTGATAACTGCATCAGAGGCCTCAGCCTCAGGCCTGGCTGGAAGAGCATAACATCGGGGCTGGGCCCCGCCACTCTGAGCTACATCTTTGGGACGGCCTCCAGCTAGCTGGCCTCTACCTCTAGCGGCCTGACCACCACCTCTAATACCTCTACCTCCACCTCTAGCACCTCTACGTCCCCCTCTAGTTGGCTGGGCGGGTGGTGGAACACTCGGTGCCTGAACCATGGCACGGGAACCTTGATGCTTAGAGATGCTCGATGCTTGAGGGCAAAAACTAGCAATATGCCTCGTATCGCCACAAGTATAACAAGCCCTCGGCTGCTGAGACTGCTGACCCTGACGGCCTGAATAACCAATCTTAAAACTCTGGAGCGGAGGTGCACTGATAGGAGCTGGCGTTGCACTGTAGGGCAACTGATCGGCATACTGCATATGAAAACCACGGCCACCTGGAGCACCGTGAGAAGCTTGAAGTGCTGAATGAAATGGCCTGGAATAATGGCCCCTACCAAAAGAATCTTTGCCTCCAGATGAGGCACCATTGAACCTTCCCGAATGACGAGGCCTCTTGTCAGACCCCAGACCACTCCCCTGTGATAAAACCATCTCAACTCTCCTGGCCACATTGGCCGCATCCTGAAAAGAAATCTCGCTCCTAGTCTCCTTAGCCATCTGCAATCGAATCGACTAAGCGAGTCCCTCAATGAACCTCCTCACCCCCTCTCTATCGGTGGGAATTATAAGAAGAGCATGACGGGCCAAATCAATGAATCTGGTCTGGTACTGAGTGACAGTCATAGAACCCTGCTGGAGACGCTCAAAGTGCCTCCGATAGTTCTCCATCTGAGTGATAGGAAGAAACTTCTCCAGAAATAGCTGAGAGAACTGAACCCAAGTCAAAGCAGGCGACCCAGCTGGCCTAGACAAACAATAATCTCTCCACCAAGTCTTGGCGGATCCAGACAGTCGAAAAGCAGAAAAGTCGACCCCATTGGTCTCCACTATCTCCATGTTCCGTAGAACCTCATGACAACCGTCCAAATAATCCTGGGGATCCTCAGAAGATGTACCGCCAAAAGTAGTAGTGAACAGCTTGGTGAACCTATCCAACCTCCACAAAGCATCAACAGACATAGCTGCTCCCTCATCGGTCTGAGCTACCACACTCGGGTGAACTGCTCCAACTGGCTGAGCTGCTTGAGTCTGAAACTGGGGATCCATCTGCTCTGGAGTGCGGGTAGAGGGAGTCTGTGCTCCTCCCTCAGCCTGAGAGACGGCCGGTGCTACAGGAAGTAAGCCTGCCCGAGTGACACCCTCCATAAGGCCCACTAGATGGACCAGAGCATCCTAGAGTACTGGGGTAGCAATGAACCCCTCTGAGACCTGAGCTGGTCCTGCTGGAACTGTCTGGGCTGGAACCTCATCGTCAAACTCAGCCTGAGGCTCCGCTGCTGGTGCTGCTGCTCTGGGCTGAGCTCTGCCCTTGCCTCGGCCCCTACCACGACCTTGGCCTCACCCTCTGCCCCTCGTAGATGTTGTCGCTGGGGGCTCGGGCTGCTGATCAGCGGATGAAGAAGCGCGTGTTCTCACCATCTGCGAAAGAATAGAGTAGAAGTTCAATTAGCATTGAGAAACCATATCGCACGACAGGAAAGAATAGATGTGAAGTTTTCCTAACTCTGTAGCCTCTGAGGGATAAATACAGACGTCTCCATACCGATCCCTTAGACTCTACTAAGTTTGTCCGTGAATTGTGAGACCTAAGAAACTTAGAGCTCTTATACCAACTTGTCACGACCCGAATTTCCCACCCTCGGGAGTTGTGATAGCTCCTACTAGTGGAAGCTAGGCAAGCCAACTATTCTGATTTAATTACCCTTTTCATGTTTTAATTCCTTAACAATTTGAAAACAACATAACAAAAGCAGCGGAAATAATAATAACAAAAATAATACGAAAGACGAAACTTGATAGTTTAGAGTAATACAAACTGCGGAAGTCTAAGTACAACTCTACCCAGAATTTGGTATCACAATCTCACAAACTTTCTAAGAATACTACAAATAGGGGTCCGAAAGATAAATGCAACGATGTTTCTAAAGTACATAAAAGAAATAGAATGGAAAGATAGAAGGAGACGCCCAGGCCTGCGGACGCCTGCAGGACTACCTCGGGTCGCCTGATGGATTGGGAGCAGTAACCTCACCGTGGTCCAAAACCTGTAGCACCGGGATCTACACATAGTGCAGAGTGTAGTATCAGGACAACCGACCCCATGTGCTGGTACGTGCCTAGCCTAACCTTGGCGAAGTAGTGACGAGGCTAGGACCAGACTACCAAATAAACCTGTGCAATTAAATCATATACAACGGAAAAATAAAGGCAGAAATTTAGAGGTAAAGATAGGAAGGGGAAAACATGCTGCGGTGAATATCAAGTAACAACAGAAAACCAATAGATAAATGTAAAAAACACCATAATTCAATTACCAGCAAGAACCAGGAAATGAAAGACAAGTGCACGGCATCACCCTTCGTGCTTTTACTCTCGTCCTCACCATAGGAATCAATATGATCGACACGGCATCACCCTTCGTGCTTTTACCTCACATAATCATGACACGGAATTATCTTTCGTGCATTATCACTCATATCATGGCACGACATTTTAAATCGTGCGGCACGGCATCACCCTTCGTGCTTTTACCTCACAATATCGGCAGGACATCACCCTTTGTACTTTAACACTCTCAAAATTATGCACGACATCACCCTTCGTGCTTTACACTCTTCCTCACCCAAGCAACAATCACAAAGCAATTTGGCCAAGGTAATCAATAACATCACAATAAAATCCCGGCAAGGGAACAATAGCATAACAACAATATCCCGGCAAGGGAAACAATATCATGAGTAATAACATCCCGGCAAGGGAGATAATATCAAAGCAATAACATCCCGACAAGGGAGATAATATCAAAGTAATAACATCCCGGCAAGGGAGACAATATGATAAACTCTTTTCTTTTCCACAATTACTTCACAACTCAATTCTCAACTTGAGCCAACGCTCAATAATGTTCAACTACCAATAATACTTCCACAAGCCTTGTTCAACAATAGAAGTCATCATATAAAGCATGAACAATACGAAACAGAGTCACAACAATCATAGTATAAGACTTACGGGCATGTTTGACACTGACTTATAGATACTCATCACCACACCTATACGTCGTACTCATCAATTAACACTTAGCAAATACGACACAACTCCTAATCCCTCAAGCTAAGGTTAGACCAACACTTACCTCAATGCCACGAATACAATTCAAGCCTCTACTACCGCTTTACCTCTTGTTTCCACCACCAATTCGCTTGTATCTAGCCATAACTTACTTAACAATATTAATATATGCAAAATGAATCAATTCTAATGCATGGAAATAGGTTTTCAAATGATTTCCCTAAAAAGTCAAAAATCGACCCCGGGCTCACATGGTCAAAACCCGAAGTTTGAACCAAAACTCTATTACCCATTCACCCACGAACCCAAATATATAATTTGTTTTGAAATAGGACCTCAAATCGAGGTCCAAATCCCCAAAATTTGAAAATCCTAAGTTCTACCCAAAACACCCAATTTCCCCCATGAAAACTCTTGATTTTGGATTGAAATCATGTGAAAAGATGTTATAGATTAAAGAAAATGAGTTAAAAATGATTTACAATTGATTTGGAGAAGAACTTTTCATTAGAAAATCGCCCAAGAGAGTTTAGGTTTTGAGAAAGTATGAAAAATGAAGAAAAATGCGTCTAAGTCCAAATTAACTGGTCGCAGATGTCACAATTGCGACCAGGGTTCGAAATTCCGAACTCCTTCAGGACCTGCTATCTTCGCAAATGCGAAGAATCTATCACATTTGCGACCCTCGGAAAATCCTGTCACCTTCACATTTGTGAGGAATCATTCGCATTTGTGAAAGAATCGTCGCATTTGTGACATCTGGGCATGCACCGAAGACTTCGCATTTGCGAAGTATATCTCGCATTTTCGAGACGTGGCTGGCCCTGGGATTTTCGCATTTGCGACAAAAGTACCGCATTTGCGACCCCTGCTTGCATCTGCAAGACACAAGCAATTTTCCTAAGTTTAATTTCACTCCGTGGCGTATCCAAAACTCACCCAAGCCCTCGGGGCTCCAAACCAAACATGCACGAAAGTCCAAACACATCATACGGACTTGCTCGTGCGATCAAATCATCAAAATAACATCAACATCTATGAATTAAACCTCAAATTCATGAAATCACACAAGAACATCAAAATTACTATTTTCTCAACTGTAGGTCCATTTTATACCAAACCAATTTCGATCTTTACCAAATTTTACAGATTCAACTTAATTATTATTTCGAACTTGTACTGGGCTCCGGAACCAAGATACGGGCCCGATACCATTAAGAAAATGCATCAATTCTAAAAACCTTAATATTTTCCAGAAAATAATTTTGTTTAAAAATTTATTTCTCGGGCTTGGGACCTCGGAATACGATTCCGGGTATATGTCCAAGGCCCAAACTTTTCTACGGACCCTACGAGACCGTCGGATCACGGGTCCGGATCCGTTTACCAAGAATGTTGACCAAAGTCAACTTTATTCAATTTTAAAAGCCAATTTCCTTATTTTACTTAGTTTTCACACAAAAGCTTTCCGGAAACGTGCTCGGACTGCGCACGCAAATCGAGGTGAGACAAGTGGGTTTTAAGGCCTCGGATCACAAAATTTACTTTCAAAACGAGTAATGACCTTTTGGGTCATCACACTATAGGCCGATTTAAGATTTCAAAAATCATGCTCCTCGATTTTGACCGCATACTCTTGCATTAACCGAGGAAACCCATTTTAGAGGAAAACTAAAGTGATCTATACTGAAAGGACGGGATAATAAATAAATAAATAAACAATTTGGCATACATGATTAAGTTCCCTCTTAAAAATGTTTACATATGTTCGTATGAAATGATAATTATAATTATTTTGTAACTTCTACTAATTTAGTATACTAAGGGTGAAAATCATTTTCTCTGTCCAACTTTAACAAGGTAATCCCCTCGAACTTTGAAAAATCAACAAATTCCCATTCCTATCTCAAGTGACTTGTTTAAATGCTTATTTTGTCCTTTATATTATCAGCCTTTGTATCTCTTTTACTTTTATAATATCATGTATTTTTCTCTTTCTTTTTTCTATATTATGGGCTTAATGAATCTAATCTTGTTTTCTGAAGTTAAAAAAGTGAATATTTAAAACCAAGCATATCAGATAATAAAGTTGAACTAAGAAAGATATGCAAATATAAAGTTCAATAAAAAAACTAAAATTTCCATACCAATAATTTTATTAATAGCATTAAAACTTTAAATATATTTATGTAATTGATAATAAAAGAGTGTGATGATAGGCTATAATTACGTATTTTAGTCGCTTATTACACTCAAATTTACGGCACTTTAATTGAGTTTGAGCTTTAATCGCTAGTGTCTTGCACTAATTGTGTGTTTTATGCCTTGTAGGAGTGATTCCGAGCTATATAGATGTTATGGAATGAATTTAAGTGATTTAGAGCTTTGAAGTCTGAGTAAAAACTCAAGGAATTAAGCCAGATAGTGTTCGGGGGTCAACGGATGATAGTTAGAACAAACGAAGAATCAGAGTAGGCATATTGCATACTATCTAGTAAAATACACATAACTTTTTTCTCAGAACTCCATTTGGGCTCCACAACATATGGTTGGAAAGCTAACTCAAAGTGCTACAATTTTTATGTTTTACGTTTTTCCAAATTCTCAATGGAACAGGGTGAACAGTGCGCGTCAAGTACGCGTCCGCGCTCGTCAGGCAGAATGCTAGGCAATATGCGCGGCCACTAGCGCGACCGCGCTAGTCAAATCCGAGAAAAGTGTTTTTTTTCGTCTAGGAGAAGGTATAATTATTTAAGCCCGACCCTACTTGGTATATACACATAGAAAAACAGTATTTTGAGAGGGTTGGACAGATTTGAGACCCAGATTCGACCTAAGGAGGCAGGGACACAATAGGAGCAAAGTGGGGAATTCTTCTACGAGTTTTTCCTTCCTCTTCCTATTTTTCATTGTTGGTTATGACTTTTAGTATTGTAGTTTTGTATACTATTATGAATAGCTAATTTGTTATCTAGGGTTTTGATGGAACCTTTTGTAGGATTAATTCTTGTTATGTTTTTATATAATTGAGCCGTAGTATTTTCTCTATTTGTTCAACTACGTTCTTGTTGTAGTTACTTGATAGAATCCTCAATTAGCTGTGCTATTTAGTATGTATTACTCAGAAGAGAGTGCATATTTAGGTAGTTGTTGAACAACATCACTCCCGACGTATGTGAAGAATGAATAACCAAGGGTTTAAAGGTGGGATTAGGGATAACGAAACCATGAGTGCGATCTAAGTGAGCTGTAATTAAAGTCATCTAGCGTGACTCAGGAGAGTATGTCTAGTAAATTATCGTAACTATTCGGGAGAGAATTGCAACACGCAGAGCGCCCATGATCGGTAGAGAATACTTAATAGAAATTATAGAAGACATAGCAGGAAGGATTCCAACATTTGGGGAAATCATAACTCTAGACCCCTTAATCTTTTCTCCAACCTGTAGTATCTTTAGTGCTAATTTATTATTTTAATTAGTTAGTTAGTGAGTTAAACACAAGAATCTTAATATCTATAAGTTAGGAATCGTTCACGCTTATATTCTTGGTGATAGTGAACAACTGTAGCTAAGCCTTAGTTCTCTGTGGGATTCGACTTCGGACTTGTAAATCGGATTATATTTGCAACGACCGCTTAGTACTTTTTATAAGGTATAGTTGGGCGTCATCAAATTTTGGCATTGGTTCACACTCCAAGCATTTTTCCAGATTATGTTTGGATGATGATATAGAAATAGAGTCATCCGAGCCAATTGAAGAGTCAAGGAATGAGGAACAAGGTGCATATATTCTGGAATTCTTCTTGCCAGAAAGTCAGAATTACATACCTTATACAAAGGCCAAGGAGTGCAGAATACTACATTATTTCCTTGGGCCAGTTAGATTCGTTCCACCGCCCTATGACCATAATCATAAGCTTGAATAAAAACTGGGGTTTCAATTCATAAGCTCGAGGTGGAGGCAAAAAGTGATTTGCGTCGAACCGCGTGTTAATTCAAGCCTTTGCTGGGAGGTAACCTAGCTTTATTGCTTTCTTTAATTTTTTTTCTATTTCTTTAATTGTATTATGTTTGTAGTGTCGATTTTTTATTTTCCAGGAGCATGGAAAGCAAAGCTATTGGAAGAATGCAACAACAAACCAGATGGTTGGAACTAAGTGTGAGGTACCCACACGAAGGACCAAGCCTGGGAGAAGTCTGAGTACCCCATGAGATGCTAGTGCTTCGGCCTTTGGCCTACCAGGGAGTTTTTTTACCCTCTTGTATGTATGGGTGTGCATTGGGGACAATGCACAATTTTAAATGTGGGGTGAGGAGATTGTCTGGGTGACTTTCTATGCTATTTTAGTTATGTTAGTTTAGTTGAATATTTTTTTTAAATAGAAAAGATTGGACTTTTCCCGATGATGGATTGGAGTAGGAGCCATTGTGTTGTGTTTTGAATTGAAGCAATATCTCTTGACTTCGTTATTCTTTGAGAATAGTGAGGCCTTTGGTTGTGACGCTTAGGCTCAGTTTTTGACTCTTGTATAAGTACCTTAAATTGTATGTTCTTAACTTTGCTCAACTGCTTTGACTAGAGTGTCTTGATGATCCAATCTTGAGTGAGTCATGTGCCATGTGTGTGTGAGGTTTGTTGTATTCTATGCATTGCATTTGATGTTTAGAACTTGCCTCGTGTGTTTGCATAGCGAAATAGTAGTTTTATTCAGTCTTGGAAGTGATATAGGCGTTTCTTTGTTGTGCCAGATATATATATTTTATCCGCCTAATTGATACGTATCGTAGTTAACCCCTTTGAGCCTGTAATCCTGTTTCTTTGGCAACCACATTACAAGCCTTACCCATTTATTTGAATTAACCATCTATTTGAACCTTCTAACCTCTCATAAGTACTTGAATTGTTATGAGCTGTGTAAAAGTTAAAGTGTGGGGTGGTTGGTTTGGCTTTTAAGTGGAACTAATGAAATAAGGAGAAAGGTGCACTATTTTGAAAAAGTAAGAGCCACATGAATAAAAAAAAGGAAAAAATGTTGTATTGTTGTGAAAAAAATTCCTCGACAAATGGTGACTCTTGATGTAATTGTACTTGTGCTTAAAGAAGTATGGGGTAAAATACATTGATGTGAATACGGAGTTTGGTTGACATAAGTATGGGATTTGAATGTTAAAGTATATGTATTAAAGTGCTTAGGGAGGTGTAGTCACTCTTATATCTAAATGTATCCTACCCGTCCCGCAGCCTACATTACAACCAAATAAAGTCCTACTTGATCCTAGATTGAATGAGCTCGATTAGTAGAGTAATACACTACGGGCAAGCCTATGGTGCATATTTTGTGGCATATGAATGTTATTTCTGAGAGTGAGTGAATTCTTTCTATCTTGAGTTCCTAAGTGCTCTTAAATTGTATTGTGTGGAACTACTCTCTTTTGTTGTGTGAGGGCACTTGATTCATGAAGGAAAGGTAATATCAGTGATCTCTATGTTAATGTAAGTGGGTGAGTTGTGAATAATGCGTGGTACTTGTGAGTCAAACATTGAGGTGAAGCTGTTACGCTTTTGTGCTTAGTCTATTTTAAATATTCTTGGTGTGATGAGTTAGGAGAATTGTTTAAAAAAAGGTCGTATCTATATAAAGTGTAGTTTGATTGCTCGAGGAAGAGCAATGGTTTAAGTGTGGGGTGTTGATGATAGGCTATAATTACGTATTTTAGTCGCTTATTACACTCAAATTTACTACACTTTAATTGAGTTTGAGCTTTAATCGCTAGTGTCTTGCACTAATTGTGTGTTTTATGCCTTGTAGGAGTGATTCTGAGCTATGTAGATGCTATGGAATGATTTAAGTGATTTAGAGCTTTGATGTCTGAGTAAAAGCTCAAGGAATTAAGCCGGGATCATGTTCTGGGATCAACGGATGATAGTTAGAACAAACGAAGAATCAAGTAGGCATATTGTGTACTTTATAGTAAAATGCACATAACTTTTTTCTCAGAACTCCATTTGGGATCCACAACATAAGGTTGGAAAGCTAACGCAAAGGGCTACAACTTTTATGTTTTACGTTTTTCCAAATTCCCAACAGAATAGGGTGAAAAGTGCGCGTCAAGTACGTGGCCGCGCTCAGGCCGCGCTCGTCAGGCAGAATACTGGGCAATATGCGCGGCCACTAGCGCGGTCACGAGCGCAGCCGCGCTAGTCAAATCCGGGAAAAGTGTTTTTTTTGGTCTAGGAGAAGGTCGCCCGACCCTACTTGGTATATATACATGGAAAAACGGTATTTTGAGAGGGTTGGACAGATCTGAGACACATATTCGACCTAAGGAGGCAGAGACACAATATGAGCAAAGCGGGGAATTCTTCTACGAGTTTTTCCTTCCTCTTCCTATTTTTCATTGTTAGTTATGACTTTTAGTATTGTAGTTTTACATACTATTATGAATAGCTAATTTGTTATCAAGGGTTTTGATGGAACCTTTTGTAGGATAAATTCTTGTTATGCTTTTATATAATTGAGCCGTAGTATTTTCTCTATTTGTTCAACTACGTTCTTGTTGTAGTTAATTGATAGGATCCTCAATTAGCTGTGCCTATTTAGTATGTACTACTCGGGAGATAGTGCATATTTAGGTAGTAGTTGAACAACATAACTCCCGACGTATGTGAGGAATCAATAACCAAGGGTTTAAAGGTAGGATTAGGGATAACGAAACCTTAGGTGCGATCTAAGTGAGATGTAATTAAAGTCAGCTTGCGTAACACGGGAGAGTATGTCTAGTAAATTATCGTAATTACTCGGGAGAGAATTGCAACACGCTCAGCGCTCATGATCGGTAGAGAATACTTAGGCGAAATTATAGAAGACATAGCGGGAAGATTCCGACAATTGGGGAAATCATAACTCTAGACCTCCTTAATCTTTTCTCCAACCTGTAGTATCATTTATGAATTTTAATTTGTTAGTTATTTAGTTAAACACAAGAATCTTAATATCTATAAGTTAGGAATTGTTCAAACTTGTATTCTTGGTGTTAGTGAACAACTGTAGCTAAGCCTTAGTTCTCTGCGGGATTCGACTCCGGACTTGTAAATCGGATTATATTTGCAACGACCACTTAGTCCTTTTTATAAGGCATAGTTGGGCATGATCAGAGTGTGAGAACCTTTTAAATATTTATTCAAAGTACGTAATGCAAAAAATAATTTGTAACAATAGAGTTAGATTTTATAAAACGGTCCTAAGAGAACACTCTATTTATACTTTGAAGGAAGTTTAAATAATAATATAGAATAGATTTATAACGTCAATAAAAGAGAGAATTAAAAAAAAAAAAAAAGAAGAGTGAGAATTAACTTAAACATATACTTAATGCATGTAATATTAAAATAATAATTATTAAAAAGCAGTAGTCAATTTATAACAGATTCACGTTAAAAGAACTTAAACTACAACTTAATATAAGATATAATATAACTTAAACTATTGATACACAACCTAGGCGAAACAATCATATATAATCTCCGTTTTACCTTTCAAAAAAAAAAAAAACCATATATAATCAAAAAAGAATATAGAAACGTTAAGGGCAAAATGAATATTACATGAGATAGGATGAGAAAAGGCAACGAGGCAAGAGAAGAGAACCTAAGAAAGTTACTATGGAGTGGAGGTCAAAACGATCATTGAAAGAAGGTGCTAATCTGGCTAAGCACACAGAGGTGATTATCCAACAACAAAGTCAAGCAGGAGCTGAAGATAAAGAAAATATACAGCCAGTGGAAGCTAAGACAATTGCTCAGAAGGATAATGTACAAACACCCTCTCAACAGCAGTGGATAGTGAAAAAATCAGTGGATAAAGGTAAAGCTATAGAAGACAGGATTGAGCTGGATATGGTAAACTTCCCAGCTTTATCAGCTGTACGCGGTGAAATCAGAGGGACCGATTTTCCGCCCTTGAGCCATCTCGGGGAGGTACCTCGAGACCCCGAGGACACGAAGCCACGACTTGGCCCTCTCCTTCGGGGCTTGTCAAGGTCCGATTCAAGGCCGAGATAAAGACAAAGGGGGGAAGCCCTCAAGACACGCGGTTGAGTCTGACAGGGCCGGCCTACCCATAGGCTACCTGGGGCGTCGAGTCAAGCCATCACATCTCCATTTTTCGTAAATTAAATATACATGTATTCGTAACCGAGTTTCCTTCCCTATATAAAGGGGACTCGCCCTACCTTGTAAGGGACTGTTGTTGCTCCCACAATTCTACAAAGTGTAATAATATCTTTCTCTCTCTCTCTTCTTACTAAAACTTATTGGCTTTCACTGATAATGACGATACCTCGATATCCTTTGCCTCTATATGTGTTCTTCATTTTATATATGTTCTTCATTTTATATGTGTTCTTCATCGTACAACTCAATTTCAGTTATAAATAGCTTCGTTTGATTATATCTCTAGCTGTTATACTACTCTTGATTGTCCCCGATAGCCCGAGCTCGACCTCGAGGTCCCAGTTGGCCAAACTTACATCCGGGTAGCAATCCCTTTGGTTCGGTCGTTACCTCGTTTATCTCATGCCCCATCGTTAAAATTCATAATACTAGCATCATCTGCTCTAACAACTAGCTTGGGAATAGATCACGTATTTTTAGAGTCCCATTTCATAAATTTAATTGTCGTTACCATTTTCACGGTAAACAGTTTGGCGCCCACCGTGGGGCTAAAAATAATAGTGATTATTTTCTTGCTAGTTTCATTACACAAACACATATTATCTTTCACACTTTTTCTTGTCCAAGATCCTTTGATTTCAGGTAAAAATGTCTGGCTCAGTGAACATAGTTGAGAACGACCGCCTCGAAGATCACGGGGAAAATGGTGTAGCTATCTCGGCCGCTGGAGCACCGCTATAGCATCCCGATAACATACCCGGACCAATACTAGCGGACGCAGACTCACAGGATGCACAACAAGTCAACGAAACTTCTCACACCAACCAAGAAGCCGACGTCCATATGATTATTGGGGGAGCCGACGTCCCCCGAGGGCCCGCCTCCAAACGAGCAAGGATACCTGCTACAGAAGAAGGGTCGGCCCGGGAGCGCCCGCGTGAAGAAATCCTTGTATTCAGCGAGGAGGGCTATGATGGAACGCACAACGACGCTCTAGTCATCTCGTTTCTCTCAAACAACACCAGAATAAAGTGTGTGCTCGTGGACCCAGGCAGCTCGGTCAACATAATCAGGTCAGAAGTAGTAGGACAGCTAGGATTGCTCAATCAAGTCATCCCCACCTCTCGGGTCCTCCACATTTTCAACATGGTCGAAGAGGAAACAAAGGGAGAAATCATTATCCTGATCGACACGTCCGGCACGACCCAGAACACCGAGTTTCATGTCATCAACAGTGACATGAAATACAACGCCCTACTTGGCAGACCTTGGATACACAACATAAGGGTCGTGCCCTCGACCTTGTACTGGGTAATAAGGTTTCCCACCAGGGACGGTATCACAACCATATATGGGGAACAACATGCAGCAAGGGAAATGTTCGCAGTCCACCACGAGACGACAGTTCCTGCATACCCGGCCTTGGACAGGGAGGGAAGCGCGCAGACCCTTGAAGACAATGAGGAAGACTTCTTCGCACCCCGGACTTTTGTCGCTCCCGAAGAACCCGATGCGACCAAGTCAACAGTCGAGGAGCTGGAGCAAACTGTTTTGATCAAACACCTCCCGGATCGCAAGGTATACTTGGGTACGGGGCTAACCCCCGAACTCAGGGCAGAATTTATTCAATTCCTCAATAATAATATCGACTGTTTTGCTTGGTCCCATTTATCCCACCGGAGATAACGTCCCACAGACTAAGCGTTGACCCCAAGTTCAAACCTGTGAAGTAAAAAAGGAGACTGCAGTCCGAGGTGAAACATGCCTTCATCAAAGAGGAAATGGCGAAACTCCTTAAAATTAGATCCATTAGGGAGGTAAAGTATCCCGAATGGCTAGCTAACGTAGTAGTGGTACCAAAAAAGGGGAATAAGATAAGAATGTGCGTAGACTATAAAGACCTGAACAAGGCGTGCCCAAAATATTCCTTCCCTCTGCCCAATATCGATCGCTTGATCGATGTTACGGCCGGCCACGAGACCCTCACTTTTCTCAATGCCTACTCAGGGTATAATCAGATCCAGATGAACCCCGAAGATAGGGGAAAAACTTCGTTTATCACAAAATATGGAACATATTGTTATAACGTAATGTCCTTCGGGCTAAAAAATGCGGGAGCAACGTACCAATGGCTAGTTAACAAAATGTTCGAACACCAGGTAGGAAAATCAATGGAGGTATATATTGATGATATGCTAGTAAAATCCCTGCGTGTAGAGGACCATTTGACCCATTTGCAGGAAACCTTTGACATCCTCAGAAGCTACAACATGAAGCTCAATCCTGAGAAATGCGCCTTTGGAGTAGGCTCGGGTAAATTCCTAGGCTTCATGGTCTCAAACAGGGGGATCAAAATCAATCCCGATAAAATAAAGGCCATCGAAGAGAATACGACGGTAAACAACGTAAAAGCCATCCAGTGATTAACGGGGTGGATCGCGGCCCTAGGCAGATTCATATCGATATCATCAGACAAAAGCCACCATTTTTTCGCCCTGCTTAAAAAGAAGAACAACTTCGAGTGGACTTCAGAATGCCAACATGCCCTGGAGGAACTGAAACGCTACCTGTCTAGCCCGCCTTTGCTGCGCACGCCCGAGGAGGGTGAAACACTATATTTATACCTAGCAGTATCCGAAATAGCGGTAAGCGGCGTATTGGTCCGAGAAGAGCTAGGTTGGGGGATGCCGAAACCCGATACCCCCATCTAGAAAAACTGGCTCTCGCGCTAATAAGGGCCTCGCGCAAACTGAAGCCTTATTTTTAGTGCCACCGTATCTGCGTCCTGACAACTTATCCCCTCCGGAGTATACTGCATGAACCTGAGCTATCAGGTCGATTGGCCGAATGGGCCATCGAGCTCGGAGGGTATGACATCGAGTATCAACCTCGGACAGCCATTAAATCCCAAATCCTGGCGAATTTCGTGGCTGACTTCTCGCCAGCCCTCGTACCCGAGGTAGAGAAAGAGCTTTTATTAAAATTAGGTACTTCCTCTGGGGTATGGACCCTGTTCACGGATGGCGCCACGAACGTAAGAGGATCCGGACTCGGTATAGTCCTGAAGTCGCCCGTCGGCGGCATAATCAGACAATCCATAAAAACCATGAAATTGACTAACAACGAAGCCGAATATGAGGCTATGATTGCAGGTCTAGATTTGACAAAGGTTTGGGAGCCGAGATCGTAGAGGCAAAATGCGACTCGCTCCTCGTGGTAAGCCAAGTAAATGGAAGCTACGAAGCCCGAGAGGACAGGATGCAAAGGTATTTGGACAAAATCCAAATCGCGTTGCGTCGTTTCAAAGAATGGACTTTAGTACACATACCCCGAGAGCAAAATTGCGAGGCCGATGCCCTCGCAAACTTGGGATCCTCCCCCGAAGAAGAAGACCTGCTCCCCGGAACCGTCGTCCAACTGTTCAAATCTGTGGTCGAGGAGGGCCACGCGGAAATTAACTCCGCCAGCCTGACATGGGACTGGAGAAACAAATACATCGCTTATCTGAAAGACGGAAAACTGCCCACGGATCCAAAAGAGCCAAGGGCCCTGCGAACCAAAGCGGCCTGGTTCTCACTCGACGAGAACGGGGCCCTTTACAGGAGAACTTTCGATGGTCCCCTAGCGATATGCTTAGGACCGGGCGACACGGAATACGTGCTTCGAGAGATCCACGAGGGCACCTGCGGAAATCATTCCGGGGCCGATTCCTTGGTCCGAAAAGTGATCCGGGCAGGCTACTATTGGGATAGCATGGAGAAAGACGCCAGGGAACTCGTCCGAAAATGCGACAAGTGTCAAAGGTTCGCCCCCATGATCCACCGGCCCAGAGAACAACTGCATTCCATTTTATATGGGAACACATCATATGCCGATTCGGAATCCCGTCCGAAATAACGTGCGACAACGGGAGGCAATTCATCGGGAGCAAGGTAACGCAGTTCCTTGAGGACAACGGAATCAAGAGGATCCTGTCGACACCGTATCACCCGTGTGCAAATGGCCAAGCCGAATCTACAAATGAAACCATCATTCAAAACTTGAAAAAGAAGCTGGAAAGCGCCAAAGGGAAATGGAGGGAAACGCTGCCCGAAGTGCTGTGGGCATATCGAACAACTCCAAAATCGAGCACCGGTGAGACACCTTTCTCCCTAGTATACGGCGCCGAGGCACTGATACCGGTGGAGGCCGGAGAACCAAGTGCCAGATTCTAACACACTAGCGAGGGATCAAATAACGAAGCCATGGCAACGACCCTTGAGCTGTTCGACGAAAAACGGGAAGCCTCGCTGGTTCGGATGGCTTTCCAGAAACAGAAAATTGAAAGATACTACAACAGGAGAACGAATCTCCGATACTTCGGAGTCGGAGACCTGGTCCTAAGGAAGGTCACCCTCAACACCAGAAACCCTAATGAAGGGAAGCTGGGCAAAAATTGGGAAGGACCTTACCGTGTCCTCGGAATAATTGGCAAAGGCTCCTATAAGCTCGGCACCATGGAGGGCCAGCAGCTTCCGAGCAACTGGAATGTATCGATGCTTAAGCAGTATTACTGCTAGGACGGCCGAATATGGAACCCCACAAACATCCTCGAGCGGTCGTACTCTTTTCCTTCTAAATCTTTTCCCCAAACGGGTTTTTGCCAACAAGGTTTTTAACAAGGCGACGCCCATGCACTTCTCCAGAAGGATCCAAGGAACCTACAAGGCTTCTTTCACGATCAGCTCCGCCCCGGGAATTAGACGAACGAGGCCCCCAATCGACACATTGTATCGGGTTGAGCTCGCAAAAACTGTACTTACATCAGGCAATCAAAAGATATCTTTTCAACGCCTTCTTCTCCGGACAGAGAAATCTCAAGTGTATCCCCGATAGGGGCCCCCTCCACTGAATGCATTCCAAAATACTCGGAGACTTAATGCACACAATTGGACACTCGGCCGGAACTCCGGGCTCGTGAAGCCCCTACGACGCAGCTCCGAGTTCACAAGAAGCAGTCTTCACGCTTAAATAACTTGATGACTCGGAGACTGACGACAATCGCCATGCTACATCACCGAAAAAATTGTAAGACCTCAATAGGCATGATAAGCTGTAAGACCTCAATAGGCATGACAAATTGTAAGACCTCAACAAGCATGAAAATCCCGAAGTTTAGGCTATACGTCGCATTTGTAAGAATCCCGAAAGGGCATACCCTCGGTGTAGACGCCTAAACTATCACTCGGGATAAAAAATGGCCACGACCAAACACACATGACTACGGTCAAAACGGCTGATACAACCAAAATAACGTGATTCGGGGACGCCCGACCATCGTTAAACAAAATCGCAAGCCACTACTTCGAATATACTTCGGAAAGAATCGGTTAAAATAGGATTCTCTCAAACAGGAAAACAACGGGCTATGAACTTTTCGAGGTGCTCGAAATATTGCCGATAATGACTTGAAATCGAGGTTCTTCTAGAACCGACGACGGGTCAGGCAAAAATCTTTCAAAAAGACCTTAACGAGCGGAAAACAAAGCCTACAAAAATCCCACGGGAAAAAACAGCGTAAGAGCCATCGTCGCCAGCTAACCAAGCCTACGGTCCACATATCAAAAGGTCTCTACGACCAAATAAGTGTAAGAGCCATTGTCGCCAGCAAACATTGACAACTTGAGGATTAAAGTGAGCTTGGATCATAACTCGATTCGGAGACCGGATCCAAAATAGTTAACTAAACAGGCCTACGGGCCACATATCAAAAGGTCTCTACGACCAAAATGCGTAAGAGCCCTTGTCACCAGCCAAAACTGAAAACTCAAGGGTCAATTAAAGCTCGAGTCGCAACGCGACTCAGAGACTGGACCCGAAGCAGCAAAACGACAAAATGACCAAAGGCAAAGCCCTTTTGTCCGAACCAGCCCGAAAAGGCCACAAGGCTATATTATAGGCCCGAGGTTTTTGTTCGCCAAATCATTGATAAAATCCAAACATAAAGGGAAATGAAGTTGCAAAATTCTCCTTATACAAATGCTAAATTAAAGAAGTACTACAAAGAAGGAGACCAACGGAAAAAGATAGTAGGCACTAACTTATCCCCGCACCAATGGCCTCGAAAGGTTACATCCAGGTGATTACAGGTCCCGTGAGGACCCCTTCTCGACGGCGTCCCCCCTCTCCGGGGATCCGCCTCCATTTTTCACCCCGCTCGAGCTGCCTTCCAACGCGCCCTCGATAGACAGCCCTCGGAAAATCGGACAAGCATGACCCATGGTTTGAGGCAATATCGGGCCAGCCCCCTTTGACGCCCTCTCAACACAGGAATCTGCGATGAATGCCCCTCCCCTGTGCGATGATACCAGCACCTCGGCCTCAGCTTTGATCCGAAGCAGTGCAACCACCAACTCGGAATGAAGGCCCTTATACTTGCCGCTATGCTCCCCTGCATCCTGAAGCCGGCGCTCGATCAAGGTAACCCTCTCCCTAAGGTTGTCCCTCTCAGAGGACACCGTGCATACACGCCGGCTAAGTGCGGAGATCTCAGCTTCCCTGACCCGAAGCTCCCCTCTCAGCAAGGCATTCTCCTCATCAAACTATACGGGTCAGGGCCCAAAGAGTTAAAAGCGATGAGATTCTATAAAAACTCGAAGGATAGCAAGAGCAAGGGATAGACAACCTGTTCAGTGAAGAAAGCTTTCTCATGCTCACGACGACTCGCCTCTTCCTTACGCTGGGAGAGGACCTGGTTATAAAGCGCCTCGGCCTGAAATTGCACAAAAGAGTTAAGAAGAGAAAAGAGCGAAGCAGCCCAAAACAGCAAACCGTGCTAGGTGAAATAACCCGCTCACACAGCCTACCCATTTCGCCGAAGATAGACAGGACGTTTGCCTCGGAACTGCCCTAAAAAATAATCGCCGGCCTTCCGATTGCACCTCCGCCTTTGGTTAGCTCTCCCGCCACGAAAAGCTCCTCACGAGATCCCTCTTACATACGGAAAAATGGAAGAATATCCCCCTTTGGGGAAGCAGCAATGACCAACAGGCCAACAGAGTTAACTAGAACCTCCATTTTTGGTTCGCCCAAGGTCCAGACCGAGGCCCCTCCGAACTGACTATCAAGGGCGCCCCAGTCCAGGGAGAACCTTGGCCTCCTGCTACATCGAGGTCAGTACTCGATACCCCATCCATTGCTTTGCCACCACAAACCCAAGCCGCGTCAGCATCGTGTCCTTTTCCCGAAGACTCTACTCCCACGGCCTGACGATCAATCATCTTCATACATCCTTCAAAGGGTTCCAAAAAACTACTTTCCCCGTTCATCTTCAACGTGAGGATTTTCCATCGCCTCTGGTACTAGAGCCAAAGGGTCGACATCGGAGCCCTCCACTCTGCTCCTCTTGGGTTCCGGCAGCCCAACTGGCAGGATCTCCTTCCTCTTCCCCTCATCGTCATGCATCTGAGCGTCCCCTCCAACAGACGGTGCCTCCTTCACCGGTAGAGTTCCCACCAGACCTGCATAAATACAGATATCAAAAGCATGGAAAAGGGAAAGCTACTAACGCCTCGCTAACGCCAGATTGCACGAATGCGTCAAAACTCCAGACTTACCAAGGCCTCCGACCTCTTGACGGGCTTGGGATAAATCCCGCCACACTTGGTCAGTATACGGGAAGATTGAGTGCAGACAACAGACCCAACCCCGAAGGTCCGACATCGCACCGGGTAGATCGCCGCGGCTAAAAGGACAAGAAAGACAGAGTCAGATGTGTGGAGAAAAGTTACCAAAGGAAAAGGGGGCAAGGGCACCGCAACTACTTTGCCCAGCATTCCATTCCTCAAGGAACGACATCTTTTCCGCTAGAATCAGATCGAATGTCCTCACTCGAAAGAATCGGCTTAACCACGCATCATCCAATTCCTCAGTAGGGGAAAAAAGGGACCTCAAAGCTCGACAGCGAAGCTTGATTAAACTTCCGCGAAGCAGGCGAGCGCTATACATCCGGATTAAATGGTTTAGGGTGAAGGGCATCCTATCTATCATGCTCGTGTAGTGCCTGATCATATAAACCACGCGCCAGAATGAAGGGTGGACTTGACCTAGGGTCACCTGGTAACTCCGGCAAAAGTGAAGAATTACGGGGTCAATCAGGGGCGAGGACGGTCGTACCGGCCCCAAGGAAAATGGATAGGTATACACACTCAGAAAGCCGGCTTTGTGAGCCGTAATATCTTCAGCCTGGGTGGGGATCTCCACGAGCATGAAATCTCCCCAGCAGCTGTCCATTTTTACACTTTCGATGTACGTTATAGAGCTAACATACCGAGTCACGGGCTCACGACACCCTGACTTCGGGGAGGGCCTCTCGACCGTAAAATCGGAGGTCATCACAAAAGGTCCCGGAACGCACTCCTCAGCACGGGGCGGATTAGCCACTTCACCCCAAGAGAAAAATGAGGAGGATGAGCCAGTATCCTCCTGAGAAGCAAAAATTGTAGCATTCGTCATCCTTAGACGAATTTAGGGAGAGGATAAAAAGGGCGAGGCTTGAATTCCTGAGAAGGAATGAAAAATAAGAGGAAGCAAACCTCGTTGAGGGTTTTAAATGCAAAAGGGAATCTAAAAGAGGAGAAGTAAGTATTTATAAAATCATTTTGGGCATATTTAAGAGAGACAACCGCTGCAGTCAATGTAGAAATCTGCAGGAACGATGCGTGAAATACGTCTTAATATCTGATATCCAAGAACATTAGAAGAAGCAAGGATTCAGAACCGTTTCTTGTCGTTCCTCGTCGCCTTCACTCCAAGAAATGCGAAGACTATCTGAACGCGATGAAATCATAGGGCCCGATTTCCCGCCATCGAGCCATCTCGGGGAGGTACCTCGAGACCCCGAGGACACGAAGCCATGACTTGGCCCTCTCCTTCAGGGCTTGTCAAGGTCTGATAGGGCCGGCCTACCCATAGGCTACGCTGGGGCATCGAGTCAAGCCATCACATCTCCATATTTCATAAATTAAATATACATGTATTCCTAACCGAGTTTCCTCCCCTATATAAAGGGGACTCGCCCTACCTTGTATGGGACTGTTGTTGCTCCCACAATTCTACAAAGTGCAATAATATCTTTCTCTCTCTCTCTTCTTACTAAAACTTATTGGCTTTTACTGATACTGAGGATACCTCGATATCCTTTGCCTCTATATGTGTTCTTCATTTTATATGTGTTCTTCATCGTATAACTCAATTTCGGTTATAAATAGCTTCTTTTGCTTATATCTCCATCTGTTATACTACTTTCGATTGTTCCCGATAGCCCGAGCTCGACCTCGAGGTCGACCTCGAAGTCCCCATTGGCCAAACTTACATCCGTGTAGCAATCCCTTTGGTTCGGTCGTTACCTCATTTATCTCATACCCCATCGTTAAAATTCATAATACTAGCATCATCTGCTCTAACAACTAGCTTGGGAATAGATCACGTATTTTTAGAGTCCCATTTCATAAATTTAATTGTAGTTACCATTTTCACGGTAAACATCAGCTATATTAATGAAGAATACTTTTGAGCCATTAAACAAGGGGACCTGGAGTACTAGCACTTTACCTCCTGATAAAGGTAGAGGTAGAATGACCTGCTAATGAAGTGGATATTGTGGAATATTAGAGGGGTCAATAAGAGGTATAAACAAAAAGAGTTGAAAAAATATATTAGTAGCCAAAGAATAAAGTTAGCAGTTATAGTGGAAACAAGAGTTAAAGAACAAAATGGTAGTAGGATTATGCAAAGAATAATGCTAGGGTGGAATTATTCTACCAACTATCAGGATGCTTCAAATGGGAGAATATGGTTTACTTGGGATCCTCAATGGTATAGTGTTACTATCATAAGTGTTGCAGCTCAATTTATACATTGTTTGGTTCAGGACAAGGTGNCTAGGTGCAATGACCAAATTGACCTCAAAAGCTTATGATTCGGTTGAATGGAGCTTTTTTGAGCAAGTTACGATTGAGATGGGATTCCCAGTGAGGTTTGTGACATGGATAATGGAGCGTGTATCTACATTTAACTACACTATCATGGTCAATGGAGAACCTACCCCACCTTTTGATGTTGCTAAAAGCTTAAGACAGGGAGACCCATCTCCCCTTTTTTGTTTGCAATAGTAATGGAGTATCTCAGCAGAAGCCTCAACAAATTGAAGGAGGTAAAAGGTTTCAAGTTTCATCCCAGATGTGCAAAGTTAGGAATTACACATCTCAGCTATGCAGATGATCTTCTACTGTTTGCTAGAGGGGACTTAAACTCTATCTCTCCTATTCATGAATGGTTCAAACATTTCTCTCATGTTTCTGGCTTACAAGCGAATTTGAAGAAAAGTTCAATGTATTTTGGGGGAGTCCAGTAGAGTATCAGATTGGAGATTATTCAGAAGTTGGGATACACAGCCGGAGAGCTACCTTTTAGGTATCATGGTATTCCTCTTGCTACCAAGAAGCTCTCTTTGATACAATGGTACCCTTTGGTAGAAAAGATAGTTGCAAGGATCTCTTCATGCACTGCAAAGAAACTTTCATATGTTGGAAGAGTAAAACTGGGTCAAACTGTTTTATTTGGTATTCAATCCTTCTAGTCACAGTTATTCAACTTACCAGCAAAAATCTTGAAGATGATAGAAGCTTTTTGCAGGAGCTAAATCTGATCTGAGGTTAATACCATTACAAAAAAGTCTTTGGTTGCATGGAATAGGATTTGTACACCTAAATCAAGTGGGGGTTTAGGTTTGATTAACCTGCAATTGGTGGAACAAGGTAGCCCTAGCAAAAATATGCTAGGATATAGCAAGTAATCAAGACAGACTATGGATCAGGTGGATTCATGCTTTCTATATCAAAGATAAGAAGTTAGAAGAAATGGTACTTCCACAACTGGCAAGCTGGATGGTCAGGCATATCTTAAGTACCAGAACAATTCTACAACAAGTGCAAAATAAGTAGCATGTCAAAAAAGAGTATGGTTAGTCAATTTTACCTCCAGCTATTGGGAAATAGGCCTAGAGTCACTTGGAAGTGTCTGATGTTCAAACACAAGGATAGACCTAAAGCTATATCGACAATGTGGCTACAATTGCATGGGAGACTCTTAACACCTGATAGGTTGATCAAATGGGGGGTCACTGTGGAATTAAAGTGCTCTCTATGCCAGCATCATGCTGAAATTAGAGATCATTTGTTTGTAAAATGTTACTTTACCAAGGCAGTCTGGCAGAAAGTTCTACAATGGATGCATAGGCATGATTTAGTTTGAGTCAATTTGTTACGACACGGATTTCCCACCCTCGGGAGTCGTGATGGCGCCTACTAGTGGAAGCTAGGCAAGACAATTATTCCAATTATTTAACCATTTTCATTTTTAATCCCTTAAAAATTCCAAAACAACATAACAAGAGTGGCGGAAATAATAATAACAAAAACAGTGCGGAAAACGAAATTTGATTATTTAGGTTTATACAAACTGCGGAAGTCTAAGTACAACTCTACCCAGAATTTGGTGTCACAATGTCACGGACCATCTATGAATGCTACAAATAAAGTCTGAATAAAAATACAAGAATCTGTCTCTGAATAAGTAAAAACAGAAAGGGAATGATAGAAGGAGATGCCAAGGCCTGCGGACGCTTGTAGGACTACCTCGGGTCGCCTGATGATCTGGAAGCAACAACCTCACTAGAAAATTCGCTTGTATCTAGTCACAATTTACTTAATAACATTAATAAATGCTAAATAAACAAATTCTAATGCATGAAAATAGGTTTTCTAGTGATTTTCCCAAAAAGACAAAAATCGACCCTGGGCCCGCTTGGTCCAAACTCGAAATTCAGACCAAAACCCGATTACCCATTCACCCCCGAGCCCGGATATACAATTGGTTTTGGAATCCGACCTCAATTTGAGGTCTAAATCCCCAAATTTCAATATTCCTAAGTTCTACCCAAATTTCCCAATTCCACCATGAAAACCCTAGATTCTAGGATGAAATCTTGTAAATAGAAGTTAAGGAGTGAAAGAAATGAGTTTAAAATTACTTATTTGTGTTTTGGGGAAGAAAGAGTGTTTGGGAAAATTCTCTGTTGTTTTAGATTTTTTGAAAATTGAAAAATAGCTGGAAAAGTCCTGTTTATATACTCCTCTCAGACCCTCACCGCGGACCGCATGAAAAGGACCGCGGCCGCGGAGCTCCACCGCAGACCGCGAAATATCGAGCGCGGCCGCAAAGTCATAGCCTTGCTCACCGCGGACCGCATAAATCCCACCACGGTCGCGAAGACCCCACCGCAGACTGCGGAGCTTGGATTCAGAGACCTGCAAGTTTTCTCTGAACCTGCAACTGTTATTTTCTAAGCCTAAATGCACTCCGAGGCCTATCCAAAACTCACCCGAGCCCTCGGGGTTCCAAACCAAACATGCACCCTAACCTAAAAATATCATACGGATATGATCGTGCGATCAAATCATCAAAATATCATCAACCACTGCAAATTAAGCCTCAAATTCATGAAATCACTCAAGAACATCAAAAGTTCCAATTTTCTCAAATAAGGTCCGATTCATACTAAACGGACTCCGATTCTTCCCAAACTTCACAGATTCAACTAAATTATTATATCAAACTTGTACCGGGCTCCGAAACCAAAATACGAGCCCGATACCATTAATTTCAACATCTTTCATTTCCTAAAAACTCTTATATTTTCCAGAAAACAATTTTCTTCAAAAATTCATTTCTCGGGTTTGGGACCTCGGAATTCAATTCCGGGCATACGCCCAAGTCCCACATTTTCCTACGGACCCTCCGAGACTGTCAAATCACGGGTCCTGGTCCGTTTACCTATAATGTTGACCGAAGTCAACTTAAATTCATTTTAAAAGCAAGATTTATCGTTTTTCACAGATTTTTCACATAACGGCTTTCTGGAAATGCGCCCGGACTGCACACGCAAATCGAGTTGAGATAAGAAAGAGGTTTTTGAGCCTCGGAACACAGAATTTATTTTCAAAACAAGTGATGACCCTTTTAAGTTATCACATTCTCCACCTCTAAAATAACCGTTCGTCCTCGAACGGACATAAGAAAGAAGTACCCGAGTCGAAGAAAAAATTGGGATAACAGCCTCGCATATCAGACTCGGACTCCCAGGTCGATGCCTCAACAGGATGACCTCTTCACTGGACACGAACAGAAGGGAAACTCTTCGATCTCAACTGACGGACCTGCCGATCTAGAATAGCTTCCGGCTCCTCCTCATAGGACAAGTCCTTATCCAACTGGACAGTGCTGAAGTCTAACATGTGGGATGGATCGCCGTGATACTTGAGAAGCATGGACACATGAACACTGGAGGAACGACTGATAAACTCAACGGCAACGCAAGTCTGTAAGCCACCTCTCCCACTCGATCAAGAATCTCAAACGTGCCAGTGAACCTAGGGCTAAGTTTGCCCTTCATTCCAAATCTCATCATGCCCTTCATAGGCGACACCCGAAGCAACACCCGCTCGCCAACCATTAATGCCACATCACGAACCTTACGGTCTGCATAACCCTTTTGCATGGACTGAGATGTACGAAAGCCTATCCTGAATGATCCTGAACTTGTCCAAGGCATCCTGTACTAGATCCGTACCCAACAACCGAGCCTCTCCCGGCTGAAACCACCCAACCGGCGACCGACACCGCCTACCATATAAAGCCTCATAAGGAGCCATCTGAATACTCGACTGGTAACTGTTGTTGTAGGCAAACTCCGCTAAAGGCAAAAACTGATCCCACGAGCCTCCAAAGTCAATAACACAAGCTCGGAGCATATCCTCCAAAATCTGATAGTACGCTCAGACTGCCCATCCGTCTAAGGATGAAATGCTGTGCTCAACCTGACCCATGTGCCCAACTCACGCTGAACTGCCCTCCAGAAATGTGAGGTAAACTGCGTACCTCAGTCAGAAATGATAGACACGGGCACACCATGAAGACAAACAATCTCCTGGATATAGATCTCAGCTAACCTCTCAGAAGAATAAGAAACTGCCACAGGAATAAAATACGCTGACTTGGTCAGCCTATCAACAATAACCCATACTGCGTCGAACTTCTTCTGAGTCTGTGGGAGCCCAACAACAAATTCCATAGTGATACGCTCCTACTTCCACTCAGGAATCTCAATCTTCTAGAATAAACCACCATGTCTCTGATGCTCGTACTTTACATGCTGACAATTCAAACACCGAGTCACATATGCAACAATATCCTTCTTCATCCTCCTCCACCAATAATGCTGCCGCAAATCCTGATACATCTTAGCAGCGCTCGGATGAATAGAGTACCGGGAACTATGGGCCTGCTCTAAAATCAACTCTCGAAGTCCATCCACATAGGCACACAAACTCGACCCTGCAGCCTCAAAACTCCATCATCTCCAACTGTAACCTGCTTGGCACCTCCGTGCTGCACTGTGTCCCTAGAACACACAAATGTGGATCATCATACTGCCGATCTCGGATGCGCTCAAATAATGAAGAACGAGCGAATGTGCAAGCCGACACACGACTGGGCTCAAAGACATCCAACCTCACGAACTGATTGGCCAAAGCCTGAACACCCAAAGCAAGCGGTCTCTCACCAACAGGAATATATGCAAGACTGCCCATACTGACTGACTTTCTACTCAAGGCATCGGCCACCACATTGGCCTTCCCCGGATGATATAAGATGGTGATATCATAGTCTTTCAACAGCTCCAACCACCTTCTTTACCTCAAATTTAGCTCCTTCTGCTTGAGCAAATACTGTAGACTCTTGTGATCCGTGAACACCTCACATGATACGCCATACAAATAGTGCCTCCAAATCATCAGCACTTGAACAATGGCTGCCAACTCCAAATCATGAACTGGATAATTCTTCTCGTGGATCTTCAACTGTCGTGAAGCATAAGAAATGACCTTGCCATCCTCCATCAACACCGCACCAAGTCCAATACGAGATGCATCACAATAAACTGTATATGGCCCTGAACCTGTAGGCAATACCAACACCGGCGCCGTAGTCAAAGCTGTCTTGAGCTTCTAAAAGCTCGCCTCACATTCGTCCGACCACCTGAACTGGGCACCCTTCTAGGTCAACCTGGTCATCGGGGATGCAATAGATGAAAACCCCTCCACAAACCGATGGTAATAGCCCGTCAAACCCAAGAAACTCCGAATCTCTGTAGCTGATGTGGGTCGAGGCCAGTTCTTGACTGCCTCTATCTTCTTCGTATCCACTTGAATACCCTCTGCTGATACAACGTGGCCCAAGAATGCAATTGAACTCAACCAAAACTTGCACTTCGAAAACTTAGCATACAGCTGACTATCCTTCAGAGTCTGAAGAATGACTCGAAGATGCCGTTCGTGCTCCTCCCGGCTGCGGGAACAGATAAAAATATCGTCAATAAAGACAATTACGAAGGAATCCAAATAAGGCCTGAACACCTGTTTCATCAAATCTATAAAAGCTGCTGGGGAATTTGTCAATCTGAATGACATTACCAAGAACTTATAATGCCCGTACAGAGTGCGGAAAACTGTCTTATGGACATTGGATGCCCTAATCCTCAACTGATGGTAGCCAGATCTCAAGTCGATCTTAGAAAACACTTGGGAACCTTGAAGCTGGTCAAACAAATCATCAATCTACGGCAATGGGTATTTATTCTTGATTGTGACCTTGTTCAATTTCCGGTAATCTATACACATCCTCATCGATCCGTCCTTTTTCTTCACAAACAACACCGGCGCACCCCAAGGCGAGACACTAGGCCTAATAAAGCCCTTATCAAGCAAGTCTTGCAACTGCTCCTTCAATTCTTTCAACTCAGGCGGGGCCATACGATACGACATGATAGAAATGGGCTGAGTGCCCGGAGCCAAATCAATGCAGAAGTTGATATCCCTGTTGGGTGGCATATCCGGCAGGTCTGAAGGAAATAGCTCAGGAAACTCATGAACCACGGGCACAGAATCCATAGAAGTAACCTCGGCACTAGAATCACAAACATATGCAAAATAGGCCAAACATACCTTATCAACCATACGTCAAGTCTTCATATATAAGATAACCCTACGGGTAGAATGACTAGGAGTCCCTCTACACTCAAGACGAGGTAAACCCGGTAAGGCTAAGGTCACAGTCTTGGCATTACAGAGCAAGATAGCGTGGTAAGGTGATAACCAGTCCATCCCCAATATAACATCAAAATCAACCATGTCAAAAAGTAACAAATCTACTCGAGTCTCAAGACCCCCAATCACAACTATACAGGAAATATGGACACGATCTACCACAATAGAATCACCCGCCGATGTAGACACATATACATGAGCATTCAAAAAATCACTAGGCATAACCAGATACGGTGAAAAATAAGATGACACATAGGAGTACGTAGATCCTGGATCAAATAGAACTGAAGCATCTCTACTACAAACCAGAATAGTACCTGTGATAACTGCATCGGAGGCCTCAGCCTCAGGCTTGGCTGGAAGAGCATAACATCGGAGCTGGGCCCTACCACTCTGAGCTACATCTCTGGTACGGCCTCTTGCTGGCTGGCCTCCACCTCTACCGGCCTGTTCTCCACCTCTAATGCCTCTACCTCCACCTCTAGCACCTGTACCTCCCCTTCTAGCCAGCTGAGCGGACTGTGGAACACTCGGTGCCTGAACCATGGCACGAGAACCCTGATGCTGAGAGCTGCTTGATGCTCGAGGGAAAAATCTAACAACATGCCTCGTATCACCACAAGTATAACAAGTCCTCGGCTGCTGAGACTGCTGGCCCTGACAACCTGAATGACCACCCTGAAAACTCTGGAGCGGCGGTGCACTGATAGGAGCTGGCAGTGCACTGTAGGACTGCTGATCAGAATACTGCATATGAGAACCACGGCCACCTGAAGCACCGTGAGAAACCTGAAGTGCTGACAGAAAAGGCCTAGGAGGATGGCCTCTACAAAAAGAATTATGCCTCCAGATGAGGCACCACTGAACCTACCCGAGTGACGAGGCCTCTTGCCAGACCCCTGACCACTCCCCTGTGACAGGAGCATCTCAACTCTCCTGGACACATTGGCCGCATCCTGAAAGGAAATCTCGCTCCCCGTCTCCTTAGCCATCTAAAGTCGAATATGCTGAACGAGTCCCTCAATGAACCTCCTCATCCTTCGTTGAAGCCAATCTCGTCTAATATGAAAGCTCGTCAAACTGGTTATCTTATACCTGTAGCATCCCCAATAAAAGGACGTCATTACGAATAATGTACTGAGTCTGTAAGACATGTAAATCAATATATAAAGGACATGGAAGAAACATAGAGCAAAGGTCTCAACCTGTAAGTCTAGATAACTCTGTAAATCATGAAATAATTATAGTGTCATGCATATGCGTATGAATGTCATGTCGTGCATAGGTACATGTTTCATAACATCATCAGGTCTCTGAGGGCATCCCATCATATCATCTCGGCCACCGTGAGCAAAATCATCAACGTATACCAACTGATTAGGTGGTGGTGCGTATATAACACCGTAACCTTTTCCCATATCCCATATACATATATATACATATATACGCATATATAATGCCATCTAGTCATGGGCCAATGTACATGTATAAATGAATGCAATGCATGAGAAGCACGTCAATAAAATCTTTCGGAATGTCGTAAGACCATTATGCCTCTGATTAATATCATGAAATAAGTCATCAAAGAAGCAATGTGACACACTGCATTTTGTTAAAGTGTATCAAAGTCTATCAATACCATTGCTGCGGGTGATCACGCTCAACTAAGTCTCGCAAAAGACTACGCGGGCGTTGCAAATATAATCTGAGTATTTATGCCCAGAGTCGAACCACAGAGAATTAACCTATCAATTACTATTGTCAGATTTACTAAATTCACACAATCTGTTTCCCCAAACTTTTTGATTAACAAAGGTTGATTTTTCTAACAACTAAAGACCGGAAGTAATCAACAGCTGAAAATTAACTAAACTTGATGTGTAAACAATTGGAATAAGGTCTAAGGCAATGGTTTCCCCGGTTGGTAATTTCCTTGGTTGTATATGTCTTATAACTATGATTTAGTTGTCTCTATCACTCATGAACGCTCCAGCTATCATAAATCTTTCTCAAGCAATTATGATAATTTACTAGATGCACTCTCTCAAGCTACGCTAGCTAGATTCACAATATAGTTCACTTAGATTGCACCCGAGGTATCGTTATCTCTAATCCAACCTCTAAACCCTCGGTTATGACTCTCGTCTATACTCCAGGAGTGATGTTGTTCATACAATCACCTAAATATGCACTCTCTCTCAAGTAGATACATAATAAATAGGAACGGATAGTTGAGGGCCCTTTAAACTAACCATAATCAAAACATAGATGAAC
>NW_017672961.1:0-10871 GCF_001879085.1 Nicotiana attenuata
ATATTGATAAAATAGGGCAATAAATTGGATTAAAAAATAATAAAACACCTAGGCATACATATATATGCATACATATGCTATTTGAAAGGTATTTTGCATATAAAAATATACGGGGAAAAATTGGGTATCAACAGCTGCCCCTCTTTACCCGGGAAGGATGAAAGAGTTGTCGGGTAAAGATATGATGGCCAATTTGACCGAACGGAATGGTTTGATTAATTTGACCGTGCTCTGGTTCCTGAGTTGTCTACATATCCCTGGTCTTATAGGAATCAGGCCATATGTAGTTCAGAATTCGTCGGCGGAATGCCGATGGAGGTTTTTTCAAGAGTGGACGCAATATTCAGGTTGGGATGAGTGTCAAGGTTTAGTAGGGCTGCGGGAACTAGAGCGGAATGCTCCTGCCGAGACGGCCGTTGCTCGCCGATTTACCTGTAAATAAACAATACGAGTGTATATTTTGCATAAATTTAAACATGTTGCAAGTTCCCGTTGGACCATGAATGCTGTCTTTGAATGGTTAAGATGACGTCCTTAGACCATGATGTCCTGGGCCATGAAGCGTATAATAAAGGATTCGTAGGCTATGAAATGATGCTCTTGGGCTATGAGAATGATGCCTCCGAACTATGATGCCTTTGAATAATGATATGCAAGAGATTAAAAGGGAGGGGTCTTCAGGCCATGGCATGGCGTTCTCGGGCTATGAAAATGGTGCCTCCGAACAATGACGCCTTTGGACAGTTTGGCGATCTTTCAGCCTATGAGATGCAGTAGGTGGCGATCTCTCAACCGATGCAAGATGTAAATGAGGGTGGCGAGATTTCAGCCTATGCAAAATGTAAATGAAGGTGGCGATCTTTCAGCCGATGCAAGATGTAAATAAAGGTGGCGATCTTTCAGCCGACGCAAGATATAAAGGAGGGTGGCGATCTTTCAGCCGATGCAAAATGTAAATAAAGGCGGTGATCTTTCAGCCATGTAGCTTAACCTCGGAAGGTAGAATGGTAGCCTTATGCAATGCAGAGAATGCAGAGGGAGACAGTGCTTCGTCTCGGAAGGCAGAATGGTAGCCTTATGCAATGCAAGAAAGCAGATGGAGACAGTGCTTAGTCTCGGAAGGCAGAATGGTAGCCTTATGCAATGCAGGAATGCAGATGGAGGTAGAGCTTAACCTCGGAAGGCAGAATGGTAGCCTTATGCAATGCAAGAATGCAGATGGAGACAGTGCTTAGTCTCGGAAGGCAGAATGGTAGCCTTATGCAATGCAAGAATGCAGATGGAGACAATGCTTAGTCTCGGAAGGCAGAATGGCAGTCTTATGCAAGAGATAAAAGAAGAATAGTAATAAAATTTTCTTAGCTGATAGCTGATAGCTGATTGTGATATTGTGGCTGCTGGGGATATTGCGTGTGGATAGCAACTGTGAATAGGTGTGATGGTTTTGAGAGTTGTATTCCTGAATAGTATGAATGTATAATATATTCGATGATCTTGTGACTTGGGTGCCTGCATCCAAAGAAAAATTGTGAGTTCTGTAAAGGGGAAAGGTTAGTTTGTGTCCCCACTGACTTTGCTTGACCTGTTCGCTTTGATCTGATGATATGGTGTGTATCATTGGGGTAGCGTTGCTGAACAAAGTGAAAACATGCATGAGTTTGTAAAAATTATGACATGAGTGTATATTTAAGAAACAGTTTTTTTAGATGAACCGACGACTGTGACGTGGTTCAAGACATTGCAACCTCTCTCGCTTCGGAATTTTGAGGGTCCTCCTCAAAATTCTGCCCCAGTTTACTGGGTTGCTGCTTCTGACGGTTGCTTGCGATGATCGACTGAAGTTACTTCGGAATTTTGAGGGTCCTCCTAAAAATTCTGCCCCAGTTTCCAATTGCAAGGGGGGAATAAAAATTTAATTGAATTGTGACCGAACCCATAAGGCTGCCTACGTATCCCCTCTTAAACGGGAATCAGGTCAGACGTAGTTCAAATTACATCATATCAGGAAAGTATGAAAATTACACATAGTAACGCTTGACTGCATCTGAATTGATTGGTTTTGGCCAAACTTCTCCGTCCATTTCTGCAAGTATAAGGGCTCCTCCTGTTAGAACTCGGTGAACCATGTATGGACCTTGCCAGTTGGGAGAGAATTTCCCTTTGGCTTCATCTTGATGCAGGAAAATTTTCTTCAACACCAGCTGCCCCGGTGTGAACTATCTCGGCTTGACTCTTTTGTTGAAGGCTCTGGACATTCTGTTCTGATAAAGCTGACCATGACATACTGCATTCATTCTTTTTCCATCTGTAAGAGCTAGCTGCTCGTAATGACTTTTCACCCACTCTGCGTCGTCGAGCTCAGCTTCTTGTACGATCCTCAAGGAAGGAATTTCTACCTCGGCGGGAATGACGGCTTCTGTACCATAAACCAGCATATAGGGAGTTGCCCCGGTTGATGTGCGAACAGTGGTGCGGTATCCCAATAAAGCAAATGGTAGCTTCTCGTGCCACAGCTTATGCTTCTCTATCATTTTCCTTAGTATCTTCTTGATATTCTTGTTGGCGGCCTCTACGGCTCCGTTCATCTGTGGTCTGTAGGCTGTAGAATTCTTGTGTTTGATCTTGAAGGTTTCACATATGGCTTTCATCATGTCACTGTTGAGGTTGGAGCCATTATCAGTAATGATGGACTCTGGAATTCCGAACCGACAAACGATACGGTCGCGAACGAAGTCTGCCATGACTTTCTTGGTTACTGCTTTGTAAGATGCTGCTTCGACCCATTTGGTGATATAATCAATTGCCACTAGGATAAACCTGTGCCCGTTGGAAGCAGCAGGTTCGATTGGTCCAATAACATCCATTCCCCAAGCGGCGAACGGCCATGGTGAGCTTGTTGCATTAAGCTCATTGGGAGGTACCTTTATCATGTCTGCATGTACCTGACAGCGGTGGCATTTCCTGACATACTGGATGCAATCCGTCTCCATAGTCATCCAGAAGTAACCAGCTCGGAGTATTTTCTTTGCCAAAACGAAGCCGTTCATATGTGGACCGCAGGTCCCGGCATGAATTTCCTCTAACAACCTGGATGCTTCTTTTGCGTCGACACACCTTAATAGTCCCAAATCAGGAGTCCTCCTATATAGGATTCCTCCGCTGTGAAAGAAATTGTTGGACAACCTTCGAAGTGTGCGCTTCTGAGTAGCGTTTGCAAATCCTGGGTATTCTCCTTTTCTGATGGTGACAGATGAACGCTGATTCGTGTTTCTTTGATGTTTTCTGCATCTCCTAGGTTAACAATCTCAGTCTCGTCCAGGTTGGACTTAGGTCTGTTCTCAAAATTCTCAACTTCTTTAACAATCTCTTCCGGTATATCATCTTCCTCTGAATCTATGTCCGTTTGTTGCGTTGTCTCGTTGCATGTCACAGTCATTGGTTCATCCAGATAAGTAATAGTAATGCTGTATAAGTAAAGTAATGAGAGAAAATAATATGAGTAAGAAAACCGAAATGCTTTGATAAATTCCATAACTGTTTTTGAACATTTGAGCTCTTTTTTGCGAAATTTAAAATGCGAAAGGAAAGTCAACTAGTAAAAAATAAAAGATAGTGCATGATGCTTGTTCGGCCTTGCTACCCCGAGGCTCGCCGGGCTCTGGTGGTTCTGATGGTCCAGTTATTGAGGCGTGCTCCTCGGCTTACAGCCTGTATGGAAGGGCCTTCCTCCCCCTCCTCCTCGAAAATGACACAACAATCCATATTATCGTCTTCCAAGAACAAATTCCTCACTGCTGCCACTGCTTCCTCTTCTTCTGACACGTGATAACCTCGGCCGGTTGGAAAGTCTGCTCCAAACGGGGTATTGGCTGCTCCAAAGGATAGTAAGGACCGCGCCATGGTGGTGACCAGTGGTTGAATTCCTCCCAAGTATACTCATATCCCAATCCGAAGGTGGTGCCATGTTTCTTGAGCTTGATGGGCTTAGCAATTCCTTGGAGGTTCTTGCCAAGTCCCTTGCCAGGTCCATCCCGCTCCAGTTTAGTATGCTTTCAATTTTGTTGTCCCACCAATTGTCCTTGTCAGCGGCGTTGACTCGCTCGATGTGGTGGTAAGTTTCCTCGCCTATCCTTCTTCTGCCTCCTATTGTTGGGATAGTCTGGCGACTGTGTATGGGATTGCTACTGTCGCCGTGAATGATCACCTCTTAGTGGTTCCACTCAAACTTCACTACCTGATGTAGTGTTGTTGCTACAGCCCCAGCGGCATGAATCCACGGTCGTCCCAACAACAAATTGTAAGATGTTGGCACGTCTATCACTTGAAAGTCTACATCAAACCAAGTAGGCCCCATTTGCAAACACAAGCTAATTTCCCCAATGGTGGACCTTTGAGAACCTTCGAAAGCTTTGACGTTGATGGCCCCGTCCTTGATCTCATGCAACCCTTTTCCCAATGTCCTGAGTGTTACCGACGGACAAATGTTGAGATTGGACCCTCCATCGACCAGGATCCTGGTGATAAAATAATCTTTGCACTGCACGGTGATGTGCAATGCCTTGTTGTGACTCAATCCTTCTAGTGGCAACTCATCTTTGTGAAAAGTGATCTTGTGACTTTCTAATACCTGGCCTACCATGTTTTCCATCTCTCCGCCGGTGATATTACTTGGTACATATGCCTCACTCAGCACTCTTAGCCAGGCATTCTTGTGTGCATCGGAACTTTGTAGCAAAGCAAGGATAGAAATCTATGCCGGTGTTCTGTTCAGCTGATCAAAGACTGAGTTATCTTTGGCTTGCATCTTTCTCCAGAGATCGTCGGGCCCAGTTTCAGTGATGGTTGGCCGACTAGAGGCCTGCTTGCTTGACTCAGCCAAATGTTCCGGGGTATAAATCCTGTGTAGTCCCATGGTATAGCCTTCGTATGGAATGGTGTTATGGCTGACATTGCCACTGGAATTGGCGTGGCTATCTTTACTCCGAATGGAGTAGGCCCCTTAGGTGGTAAAACTGCATCTTCAAAGGGTGTAGGTGTGTTTGTTGGTGACATAAACTCAACCATAATCGGCGCTGGAGTCTTTGCAGAGGATGGTGCTTCAAACTAGAGTGGTATGGACATGTTTACCTCGGCGTCCCGAGAAGGCTGAATCTAGACCACAATCGGATTAAGGGTGACTACTGGCTTCTTTGGATCGTCGCATTCTGTGATTAAACCGATTGATCCCTTGGGGTCCCAGTCATCCTCTATCTCGATCATGTGAGCACCTCCACCTTTGTGGTATGGCAGAGGGTTATTGCGGACATTCGGAGCAGGCTCCTTTGCTACAATGATCTTGTTATCAATCAAAGTCTGGATCCTATCCTTCAGAGAGCGGCATTCATCAATGGTATGTCCTTTCATGCCGGAATGGTATGCACAAGATTTATTTGGATTGACCCACTGAGAAGGGTTTTCAGGTGTTATAGCAGGGATATGGGTGACATAACCAGCAGCTTTGAGCCTTTGGTACAGCTGGTCAATTGGTTCAGCAATGGCGGTATACTGTTTGGAAAGTCTGCGGTCAAAATTTGGTCGTGGTCTAGGAAAGTTTTGGCGTGGGGGAGGTGATTTATAGTGGGATGGTTGGGTGTTGTAGGCTTGGTAAACATGTGCTGGTTGGGAGTATTTGGGTGAAGTGGGCTGATATGCGGGAGGTGGAGATGACTGATAGGTGGGTGGTGGAGTATGGTAAGAGGGTGAGGGTGCTTGGTAATTTGGAGTAGGTTGATATGTGGGTGGAGGCATTGGATAGGTTTGGTATTTGATAGGGGATTTGGCCCTCTGTGCAACCATTACAGCACCTACGTCCTTTTTCTTGGACGTACCAACAAATTGTAAAGCCTTATTGGTAGCCTGCAAGGCTTCAAAGTTCGTAACCATACCACTCTTGATGCATTCCTCGATCCTTTCTCCTAGCTTGATGATATCAGAAAATTTATGATTCTCGATCAGCATCAGTCTCTCATAATACTGTGGGTCTTGGGCCCGAACGAAGAATTTGTTCATTTGCTCTTCTTCCAAA
This sequence comes from Nicotiana attenuata, assembly GCF_001879085.1. Taxonomy (NCBI): domain Eukaryota; kingdom Viridiplantae; phylum Streptophyta; class Magnoliopsida; order Solanales; family Solanaceae; genus Nicotiana; species Nicotiana attenuata. The sequence continues at coordinate 6,065 of NW_017672961.1, forward strand.
GCAGGCCTAACCTTAGCGGCTTCTGATCTCCATCGAGTAGCATACTCACGGAAGGTCTCTGTGGGTTTCTTCTTCAAGTTTTGAATATAGAACACATCTGGTGCATTCTCTGTGTTGAACCTGAATCTGTCCATAAAATCAGACGCCATGCTTACCCAGCTTGACCACTTCTTTGGATCCTGGCTAATGTACCAAGATAAAGCGTCTCCCTTCAGGCTCCTCATGAAAAGCTTCATGCGGATTTTCTCGTCTCTTCCTACTCCGACCAGCTTGTCACAGTATGTTCTCAAGTGGACCCTTGGATCCCCTATACAATCAAACATCTCGAACTTGGGAGGTTTGTACCCCTCGGGCAGTTCGACATCGGGCTGTATGCAAGATCTTCATAGCTTAGCCCCTCAATTCCCTTACTTCCTTCAACGCCTTGAATTCTGCTAGTCAACCTTTTAAGCTCTTCGGCCAAATTTCTGACGAGCAAGTCCTTTTCATCGGACTCGGGTGTGCTTGAGATGGGCTGGGTGGAGTGTGGCACAGTCTCCACGTAGATAGGGGTATTATGTTGGGTGTGGTAGTGGTCATTTGTGGAGTTCTGGAGTTCTGGGATGAGCAGTGGGGTGTTATTTGAGGTATGGCAAGTATTGCAGTGGTGGTGAGGAATGGGATGGTTTTGTTGCTTTGGGATGTTTCGCGGAGGTACAGGATTCTGAGTTTTTTTGGGAAAGTAACCTCTGGAGTGGTGAGGGAAAATGACAGATTTGCCAGATTTCGGACTTGATCAAGTTCTTCCTGAAACTGCAACAACTTTTGTTCTAGTTGGGATGCATTTTCCTTGGGGACCAGAGTACCATGAGTGACCTCTACCCGTTCAGCTGAGTTGTTCGAATCTTCCATTTTTCCTTTGTTTTTTTGTCTGACAGGACTGGGAGGAGGAGTAGGTGGAGGGCTCCTGGATCTCATAAAATATGATGATGTTGCCAGATTTCACAAACTAACCTTTGGGGAGGGGAATAAATAAACAAAAAGTAAAAAAAAACGTAACAAGTTAGTGAGGATCATAAAAAGATGTTGCGATATTTAAACACATAGTGCAGGAATGTAAAACGTGTCCTAATTTGGGGACCTCTTTGCGCCCGAGGTAGGCCTAGCGACAAGTTGATTTGGAGAACTTAGAATGCTAAGTGCCTCATTTCATTGATAAAAGGTAGACGAATCCCAAAACGACACTAAATAACAAGAAAATAAAAATCACTAATGGCCATCGGCCTTATTACATCATATAAAGCGGAAAAGGAAATTCCTATCTATTTGGTCCCAGAGGGACCTTCCCCAGACTCGGCATTGTTGGCTCCATCGAACAGCTTCCCTAGCTCGCGCAGTCCTAGTAGCAAGTTATCTCTGGCCAGATGTACGCCTTCATTTCCTTCAGCAGTCCGACAGTCTTCGACCCTTTTCAGAAACTTCTTTTCCAACTCAACTATACCTCGCTCCAAATAGACCAATCGTTTGTTGGCGCTGACAGCCATATTCTTCCACTCTTCAATTAGTTTTTGATTGGCTTCTTATATTTCGCGGTGCTCACTTTCACATTCCCGAATCCTCTTGCGCAGTTGGTTGTACTTGACCTGTGCTTCAGCCTTTTCATCGATGATGCTGTGACCTCGAACAAGCCCGGGTTGACCCAGACCATTGTGATTGTCCTCCAGCCAGCCTGAATAGTGTGGGGGTACAACCAACATGGTATCTGTCTGGTTCGATGGTGTCCCTTCCCATAACGATCTTGTAGTGCCACATATGCTGAGCTTGGCACTTGTAAGGACTATCGTCAGCCTGGAAGTCAGCCCGGAAATGACTCATCTTGTCGACCCTTGGTATAACCTGCTTCCTACCAGCCTGTCTCATAACTCGGAGAGGGACATAAGGGTAGGTTCCCCTCAAATCGATCAGTATCAGAAATGGCGCATCCCTGGATCGAATGATGAATTCTTCAGTAGGGAACCACTGGAACATCCATTGTACCCGGTCCTCAGTCACATTATCAAAGAGTTCGACCCATNCCTCGAAATGTTTCGGCTCCCCTGTTGACACATTTTCTAGGGCTCGGTATATCTCTGCAATGATCATTGGTACAAGACTGAATGGTTGTCCATCAATTCCTTCCATTAGAGTTTTGGTGACCATAGCTAGCCTAGTATGGATTCTTGTTTTCTTCATTGGAAACACTATCATCCCCAAGAAACAGAACATGAAGACAAAGACCCTTCGGTGAATATGCCCCAATGATGTAAGGGCGAACTCGTCAGGATAAGTACGGTAAGATTTTCTCTGACCGTACCTCTCGTACTAGTAGTCAAAGGGAATGTACGACTCTTTCAAACACGTCAAGTCTGGATTCTTCTTTAGACCCATCATTTTGAGAAAACCTCTACCCTTGCGGTTTTCCGGCATTAACAAACCCGGAGTTTCCCACAGTATACCAGCCAGCCCTCCTATTTCCTCGAGCAGGGGTGTCATCTCAATGTCTCCGAAGCGGAACACAGACCTATCACAATCCCAGAATAGGGTAGCAGCTTCTATGATTTTGTTGTTGGGTTGAATTTCCAAGAGAAAAGGTAGGTTTCCCAGGTATTTCCGGACAAGAGTCTGATCGCTGGAATGAAGGTCCTTCCACCAGCTTAGCACTTTGGGGTGGATGTTGGTGACCATGCCTAATCTAGGGACTTCGTACCTCATATTTCTGCAAGACAAAAAGGTTAGGCCCTTACCCCCACCAGACTCGACTATCTAATATCAACAATTGGCATAAAAGCATTTTAGTTCTCCAAATGAATGCACAAAACGTGGTAGTGTTCGTTTGCGTTTTGGGAAAACCCAGTAGACTTTGGACAAGGCTATCTTAAAGAGTCATTATGCAGACAAGATAACTGACTCGGCTAGGTTTGACCATGATGCATGCACAATTAAACAGAGTAAGGTTTCTATGGGGTACTAGACTGGTACCCTTGAGCGAACAACTCAAGAGGAAAAGGCGCGGAACCGTCGACTACACCGTTGATTGACTGGTTTTACCGCAAATATGCCTTTGCCGGATTTAGGGGGGTGATAATATCGGAAGGGCGCAACCACTCATTATAAGCGTTGCTATGGTATTTTGTTTGGCACGAGTGGAATATGATGTTGAAAACATGCTTATGCAATAATTAAAACAAGTTGTCACGTATTTGCACGTTTATAAAATAATAATTACAATAATTTAAAACAGTAATAAAGGAATGCAGTAAAGGAAGGCAGTAAAAGAAATAAGTGAAAGAAACAAAAGACAAGTTAGTTTTGTAATAGAAGAATGAATTAAATGCTTAAAGGGATTAAACAAATAAAGGCATAAAAGAAATGTAAAGTCACAGTAATAGCTTGAAATGGTAAAATCCTAAAGAAATCCCCAGCAGAGTCGCCATGCTGTCGCGCCCCCTTTTTCTCGCGAAATCGAGTTTATGACATTTAGGAGGACAACTCGTTCCCTTTTGGGAAATTGGGTTTAATGGAATTGAAGAGTCGCCACCTAATGATTTAAGTGCATTAGGACACTTTAGAAGAGCCTGATTTTGGATAACCAGAGATAGGGTAAAGGCTTGAAATTATTCAAAGGGAAGGTGTTGGGCACCCCTCAAAATCCACTAGTGTGGTTCCCGATCAAGCTATTGTTGTGACTTAAGTACAAATAACACATAGGAAAGTAGTACTTCAAATAAGAGGGGATTTTTTCACATAAAGGTTAGAAATAAACAAAGCCGGAAAGCATTAAAGAGAGTTGATTTAGAAGAAACGTTTAAAGGATTTAAAAGAAACAAAGAAACAAAGGGAAGGGGTCCTAGGTTTATTAATAATATGGATCACCCCACACAACATCCGGTAATCACTCTTACGCGTGATGTTATCGCGTGGTCATCATATCCATATCTACCCTTTCCCACCCCTTTAAGGTATTAAAGCGCAGAATGGTCTCGTTTACTTATTGCATGCTATTACCCGCACCAATCCTATCAGTCCCGGAGGTACTTGGGACTACTAATCCTAAAGGGAGGGGTCGTTGGGCTCATTTGTGGTTTCAAAAGGTAAAAATACTAAGGCGACAAACAAAACACATATAGCAAGTTTGGGGAAGCATATAAACGAATAAAAAGGCTCAGACAGACCTCCTTTAAACAAAAGAAGCACATAGTTTAGCATGTTTTGCACGTACTGTTTAAGGTCTAATTAAAACTTAAAGATTTAAGGCAGACTGATTTATTACATAGCTCGGATAAGAAGCCCGAATCAGGCCTGCCTGCTGGTTGTAGCTAGTAAAACCTGATTCAGTTGATAAGTTATCCTATGGCTTGCCTAAGTGATAGACGAAAACCTATGGGCATGATATCTACAGATTTCATAAACAAGAATATGAACTGATTACATACTGATTTAAGAAAAGTTGCCAGTTAAAAGCGAGTTTTAGAAATGCACAAGTTCTGCCATTGGTAATACATTATTACTGCAAGTTTTAGACTTATAAACGAGTGAGGTGATTCAGATTCGGCTAAAGCTCCTATAGGCATGCTTTCTATGCGTTTGTTGACTTAAGAACACATTTTATAGACATAGTACAAATGCAGAAACCCTATAGGCATGATATCTAAATGCTGGGTTTTATATGAACATGACATCTGATTGCGTTTGGTTATTAAGACCTATAAACACGTTTGCCTAGTGAGAAGCGGATATGCAAGAATCAGAAAGGACCTATAGGCATATTCTCTACACGCATATGCATCCA
>NW_017672961.1:11582-17188 GCF_001879085.1 Nicotiana attenuata
ATTTTATAGACATAGTACAAATGCAGAAACCCTATAGGCATGATATCTAAATGCTGGGTTTTATATGAACATGACATCTGATTGCGTTTGGTTATTAAGACCTATAAACACGTTTGCCTAGTGAGAAGCGGATATGCAAGAATCAGAAAGGACCTATAGGCATATTCTCTACACGCATATGCATCCTATAGACATGGTATCTATACATGAGAGTGCAGAAATCCTATAGACATGTTATCTACGTATGAGAATTAGAAAATCCTATAGGCATGTTATCTACATGGAAGAATGCAGGATTCTTATAGGCATGGTATCTATGTGAAGGAATGCAGAAATTCCTATAGACATGGTATCTATGTGAAAGAATGCAGAAATTCCTGTAGACATGGTATCTATATGAGAATGCTGAAATTAAAGATCTTATAGGCAGGTTATCTACGTCTGGATGTGCAGAAAATCAGAAACTCCTATAGACAGGTTATCCACCCTTTGCATACATGGTTACCCTTCCCTTTTTCACTAGCCAACCCCGAAAGTTTTATTACAAAGTTATTACAGCCCAGAAAACTAAAATAAAGAAAAATACATCATAAATTAAAAATTACAACCAAGGAGAGCCTGATTCAGACTTCCTGTCTGAAGTATGAAGTAAACCAACTCCAAAGATCAGATTTCAAAGCCTTTCTCTTATTTGGGGTGTGTCAGAATTCCCTAAAAGCCTCATATGGATTCCGGGAAGTGCTTACACCCCAAATACATTACCAGACTAGGACATAGTGCAGTGTGGAAGGGCCAGCCCTCAAGTGTCCAAGTTCAGAGGGAACTCAAGGTCCCAAGGCAAGGCTCACAAGAGGGGGCAGAACTTAGGAACTAAGAGAGAGTGCAAGTGTAGAAGTGGAATTCTGAAAGGGGAAAAGGAAGAGGGAAGCAATTCATATTAACACACATAGGGGATAGGGAATGGGGGAATTTGCAAGAGCAAAAGAAAAGCAGGCTGATGGGCACACCCACCAATGGGATATGCTGGCACACCCTCCAGCCTGTTTATATATAGGTTAAGCCCCCATTGGGTCAAACTTAATTCATGGACAAAAATTCATGTTGCCATGCCTTAAGCCACAACTCTCAAACACATAGGGGCAATAGGGGTAGGGGAGCAAAGATTCATAACAGAAACAGACAGAAAGATATGAGCATACTTAATTTAAACAGAAACAGTAAAGTCGACATGGATAAAAGCTATAAATGAACACATTGTGGTTATGCTGAAACTTAAATTAGGACATACCAGTTTCAAAGAAACAAATAGAGAAAATGCAGTAGTCTCTTAAAAGCCACAGTGCAGACAAGAAAGAGAGTAAGAGTTCAGAAGAGATTGTGAATTGTGAAGTGGAGGATTGTTAAATCGTGTGTGCTGTGTGTTAAAGAATCGTGTATTCATAGTGTAAGAATCATGAGGAAATAAGGTAAGAAAATAGTTGAAGAATTGATTGTCAATCAATTACACAAGACTCCCTTTAATTAAGGGATTCAGATTCCAACGGGTAAAAACCAATTAAGGAAAGAAATTGAATAAACACTTTGTTCACAACATGCAATTAAGGGCACATACATAAAAAGGTTATTTAAGGACAAGGTTTTTAAGTACAAGGTTTGTGCAAATAAGGTAAGAAGATCAATTAACCACCAGTAAATCAAATGGTCCGAGATTTTGTATGAATGAACCAAGTCAGAAAAAGTGAAGAAGGGTTTTACTTAGGTCGAGTAACAGAGAAAATCAGTAAACAATTGAAAGAAATCAATCAGGCTATATTCAGAAGGAAGCTTGAACTAATTGCAAATTCGAAAACCAATTAGAGGGAAAAAATTCATCATATATAAAGAGCATGTGAGCATGAAATAATACTGGCATGTTAATGTAAAATCTATAGAGAAATCCAGTGTAGAAGAGTTTTAGTAAAAAGGTCAAAATCACATGAAAACAAGGAAGCCCCAAACTCAATTCAGAGTCTTGAAGTTGGTCTGAAAGAATTAGGGGTTTTGAAATAAAACCCTAGTTCAATCAAATCCCACAATCGAACTTGGCGGAATACCCAAATTCTAGGGTTTCCACCTTGAATTAAGTACAGAGATGAGAAGGCAAGTAGTCGAAACAGGCTCAGAGGTTTCAGAACTGAAACCTCTTGAATGTTCCTTTCAGCAGCAGAAACTCATAAGAAAACATGATAACAAAGTAACATGCAAACACAGTAGAAGCACTCAAGGAAAAATAAAGGAAAAATACTGATAGCAACAGTAGAAGAAGCATGCTTAAAGAGGTTTTCTGGAAGAACTATAAACAGGGCTCAGTAGAAGGAAAATAGTGAAACACTTAAGAACACAGTAGAAAAAATATAGTAGGCGAGACATAATAGAACATGGTAGAAAAGCATACACGAACATAGTAGAAGAACATACGAGAACATGGTAGAAGAAAAATCACAAGAGCACAGTAAAAGCATACGAGATCATAATATAGGAAAGCACAGTAACAGAAGCATATAAGAACATGATACACGAATACAGTAGAGACAAATACACACGAATGACAAAGAAAAATCATAAAAATACTAAAACACTTTCCAGAAAATCCTAAATCGGAAAAGAAAGGTTTTTGAAAGTAAATTTTGAAAGAAAAGTTAGGGAAATCATTTGAAAACTCAAGGAAAGCATAGATACACCACAGATCTAAAGAAATCGGAGAAAACCTCGAAAGGTTAGAGTTCCAGAAGAACAATAGAAATGAGAAAGGCTTTGACAGGTCACCGATCTGCGTCGGAGAGGTCAGAACCAGGCTCAAACAACCATGGTACGCCAGAGCAAGGCCGGAGATGACCCTAAGACCTCGAATCGACAGAGGTCTGGGTATGAACCTTCAAGGTCAGGCCTTGAATCTTCAGAGATCATGCACGTAAGAGCCATAGGAGGCCAGTGTAGGACTCTCGTAGCCTTGGAGGCCATAGATTCTGGTGGATTTTCGGGCGGAGGTGGCTAGGGTTAGAGAAGGTTCGAGAGTGTTTCAGAGAGGAGAGGGTTTCAGAGGCGGCGGATAATTGAAAATGATTTAGGGTTGGGGGGTTCGGTAAATAAAAAAAAGGAAAGAATGCGTGTGAGGCGTTGATCTGTTAGATCAACGGCTGGGATTAAAAGAAGAGGTCCGGGCGGGTAATTTAGGAATTGGGCCAGATACTTTGGGATTGGGATTGGGTTTAATTGGGGGTTGTTTCAGGCTAAAATTGAAATGGTTAGGGCTAGTATTTAAATAGCCATTTTTTGCCTTTTTATTTTATAAAAATAGCAAAATCATTTCTGGAAACAAATTAAAGGTACTAAATTAATTAATAATGTATAAATATTGAACTAAAAATACTGGAATCAACTTTACAATTATAAACGCAATTAATTCTTAAAATAGGCTAATATTGCAATTACATGCAATTTAGCTTTAAAATACTAAATAAATTTGTAAAAAATGTGCAAAAAATTACCTTAGCTATATTTTGGTATAAATATGAAAACAATAAATGAAACACAAAAATGATCATTTGGGGAATAATTATTGATTTTTTACTGGTAAAATAGCGCAATAAAATTGGTTTAAAAATCTTTAAAAATTAAAGAAAAAATAGGGAAATTCTTGGACATACTTATATATGGATACCTATGCTATTTAAAAGGTATTTTGTATATAAAAATATACAGGGAAAAATTGGGTATCAACAACACATATAGATGATTATGGTCCATTCATGATGTGAATATGATAATATGTGATTTATGAATACATATTCATTCTTGGAAAAATATGAACGTGCAAGTGGTAGTGAATATACCACACTCACCTCTAGAAGGAGGTTTGAGATAAAATAAGAAAATAATGTCATTATTATGGCTTGAATGGTCATTGGTCACGTACTAATTGTACGCCAAAATATTTTGGCAATGAGATTATTAAAGGATAACAGTAATGCAAGAAACAGATCTTGCATATAATTTTGACAATGACCATGATGGTATAACTTTTTTTTTAAAACAGATATTCACCATATGGATGTTAATGAATATATGGTAGTACCAAATTAATTGAGAGCTATAAAAGAGCCAATTATTACTATTGTGGAAGAATAAAATTGATTATCAATAATGTATTGTGTCGTAGTAATTCTCAAAGGAACTTATTTAGTTTCTAAAGTATTCGCAAAAGCGGTTGGTTATATTGAGGCTATAAAGAAAGGAAAGATTTAATATCTTCTATTACTACAACTTGTAGCGAGGTAATATGTATGTGAAGATCTACCCGCTTTATTCTCTAATTTGTAAAAAATAAAAGAATGCCACTATAAAGTGAAAATTTATTGATATAAAAACTCATATCATAATAAACTTGGAGTTTATTGATAATTGCACACGTCATGGTGTATACCTGAAGTTTATCAATATTGATAATTTATCCAGTTGGCATAATTGATTTAACCAGGTTAATTTAAGTATAATGTGCAAAAATAAAAAAAAATTCATGATCACGTCCAAATGCACACCTCAATAGAGATATGAAACGGTCGTATGCAATAATAAATACCCAACTAGGAGTCGGGTCGAATCCACAGGGAGCTAAGATGGGAGTTAGGGGTATATATTTCAAATGACCAATTGGATTATCTAGATTGCACTTCCACAACAAGGATTTGTTTACTATTTCTAATATTACTCTAATGATTGCAAAATAAAGAGCGAAGCCTAGAGATAATTGTTTTTAAGGTTTTTCCAATTGGATTAAAGGCCTAGGGCTGTGACCACAACCTAGGTGTTTGCCTAATGGGTTAAAGATGTTAATGATTGTGTAGTTGATTGGGGTGTATCATAGCTCACAACTCTACATTACCCACTCAATACCTCTCGGTCAGAGAGTTGTTTTGCCCAATTTGGCTTTCTCAAGACCAAATGGGTATCTACCAAAATAGTTGATAAGAGCTCAAGTCGGGTTATTACTATCTCTAGGTTGAATTAATCAATCTGTCACTTGAACTAATTCCTTGTTAGCTAAGTTATCCTAGACTAGGTCCCTCTTTCTCAAGTAGAGACTAAGTTAAATAGGCATTATTCAATGCTTGTAACTATCAATTCTACAATTGAAGCATGAACTAAGCTAAATAATAAACACCCAATCATAAACAAGCACAAAATTAATCACCCATAAGGTTTACACACTAGGGTTGGGTCACAACCCTAGTAAAAGTCTAGATACTCATGATAGAAATTACCAAAAATAGAGAATAAAAACTAATTAAACTCATATTGGAAGATTAAAATAAAGAAATATAACGTTAAAATACCAAAATAAAGCAAAACTTCCTAAAGTAGTAAGGTAAAATGGCTACAGCAACTTTAGAGGTTCAAAACTTGACCTAATTTGTGAAACTCGTCTATTTATACAAGGCTAAAAATCTCGGACAAAAATACCTCACGAGAGGTTCTGCGGACGCACAATTCCATGTACGATCCGCAAATTTTTTCATCTGGCAAGAACTGGAGTTCTACGACCGCAGATTTCTGAACTGCAGCCGCGA